>NC_073746.1:141404555-141704555 GCF_029784135.1 Toxorhynchites rutilus septentrionalis | reverse complement strand
TGTGGTGCAGCTCCAATTCTTCCGTCAATCTGTAGCACTCCGTATTCATCCAAGGTCGGTGACTTTTGGTACAGACTGCTTGATTTCGCCAGCTCCGTTTGGCCCCTTGACAGTGCAATCATTTCATCGGGATATGCCTGCCACTGCACCATCCGCATCAATGTATTCTTCGCCTTTTTCAGTTCATCCTGTGTCAGTTACATTTTCGGCCTCTCTTCTCGACATCGGTATCTGCAATTATCCACAAAACGGGGAACGTATGACGTGACCACTTGGAGAAACGAGATAATTCTACAATCATCTCCGGAATTATCGATTCATGGATCACGTAACACGGCCGAAGTTTCTCTTCTGTATGGATTGGAGTTTTTGCTTGCTTTGGCCAGTTCTCCTCATGCTGCCGAAGGAATTCTGGTCCTTTGAACCAAATATCGGTAGCCTCAGAACACGGATTCTTCCCCCATTTTGTGGCTGCGTCCGCAGGGTTCAATTTGCCAGGAACCCATCGCCATTGTGCAACATCCGTTGTTCATAGCAGCTCTCCAACATGACAAGCTACATACTGCTTGTATCGTCGATGATCGGACCTTAGCCAGGCCAGCACCGTTGCGGAATCACTCCAGAGAGTACACTGTTTCGCTTCAACGGTGTGACTCTCCAGGACTGACGTTATCAAACGGCTCCCCAGCACTGCTGCTTGCAGCTCGAGGTGTGGAATCGAAAGCGGTTTCAGCGGCGCAACCTTCGTTTTGGATGCAACTAAAGGTGGAAACAGAATGCCGCGTTGTGCGTCGCTTCTCATCAGCTGTCATTGCTTGCGTTTTGTACTAAAGCGTTTGCCTGACGCAGTCTGTTGATTCGTAATCACAATGTAGCGTTCGCATCGCCACTTTTTACGTAAACAAAAACAAAGTAAAACACTCAACAAATTCAATTAACTAGTGAATCTTTTATTTAATTTCAATAATTCTATGTATGCAGATCACAGCTAGTTTAAAAATTGGAACTGAAAAAGACTGAACCGACATCGGAGAGCAGCCGTCATCGTACTACCTGAAATAATATGCGAGACACTGACTACCGTAGATTGTGAATTTGCCTTTGGAACTAGAAACGCGAATAGGATTTTTGGTATGCTGATGCGACAAAGAGACCGCGATTATGTCCTGACTTTGATGCATCTGGTGGAGAAAATCGCAACGGCGCTTCACAACTTCATAAGTGAAGAGGGTTGTGAAAGTTCTATGAATTTGAGAGTATGGTGTGCTCAAGTTATACTTTTTATGGATTTGTCAGCAGTAGAAATATAAATAAGAACAATCCCAATAAGGCTTCGTATCAGCTACGTGACACACTCACCGGTTATGTAATAGATAATTAAATTAGATAACTATGAATAAAAAATTAAAAAATCGACAACATGGCGTTTTTTTTTCATTCCTCAACAATTGTGATCATTTTAGGACTCACTGAGGTCAACAGTCTCATGCAGATGAATAACGGTATGGTTATTTCATCAAGGTTTTTTTTGCGAATGAATCATGTCTCGGAGGTTTTGCTGCATGCATTGTTTTCACCATCAGCTTAATGTCGCGAAGATCAATATTTTTGTGCTGAGAACTGATCGTTCAGGGTCGTAGTTGCTGGCAGTCCTACAATATAAAAAATATATATTTAAGACATTGAATATCATTATAGCTATTTCTTTTATTCACCTTCATTTGCTGACAAGTGTTTACAAAATCTTTAATGCTTCAAAATACTGCCTTGATGATGCTGCAATCGGTGTCAATCCTATACTTGGAGCACATTTATTCCGCGAATATCTATCACGTAACGGCTCTTCCACTTTCGTTTCAACACTTCCACCACAAAATAAAAGCATAAAAACAAATCAAATAAGATGCCCTAATATTTAAAAAATGTTCAACTGTAATCTACCTCCTTGTTTCAGTGCATTTGGTATATCAGTCCAAATAGAGATAGAAATCGTGTGGCTGGTTTCACACAGTCAATGTTCCTTCGACCTGAAGCACTCGTTTGTTTTCACAAATTCAACTAGATTTGTTTCACACTCCATTTTCAACGAATTTCAGATCGTGGGAAAATCTTTTTCTTGTTGTGTCCATGGCATCAGCTGAATGTTTTTAAAAACAACACATTGACATATTCGACGCAAGCAGTTTAGAACAAACGTCAGCCTTTAGCACAACGATGCTAATGGCGCGACGCATCATTGTGGGCGACTATACGGAAACACACATATTTAAAATAAACTGTCAAAGCACAACTGTTCCAACGTGACGCATAACGCGGCATTCTGGTCCCACCTTAACGTGCACTCAGCTTCTCCTCCAGGTTTCACCACTCTAAAGTAGGCCATGGCGGAGAACGCAGCTTCACTTGCATCAACGAAAACGTGTAGTTGAAGATGTTTGTAGGTATCAACGGATGCATCGGTAAAGTAGCATCGTGGAATCCGTAAGTCATTGATCTTCGGTCACTGATCTTCTGTCCACCTATTCCACCGGTCGAAAATGTCCTCCGGTATTTTCTCGTCCCACTGCAAGCCAGCTCGCCATATGTCTTGGAGAAGAATCTTGCCATGGACCAGGAATACACTTAGAAGACCTAGCGGATCGAAGATGCCCATCGGGCCCTTCAAGAGTTGACTTTTGGTAGGGCGTTCTGCACTGTCAATCACAAGCTGAATCTCGGGCCTGATCACGAACGTCACTTCACGGTGAAAACGAAGTAATGAAATGCCAAGTTTACACTTCGCATGAACTTTTTCATACTTCCTCACTCACGCAGTGTTCGTAATAAGGTTGTACTCACTACATTTTGTTTACACCGTGTCGTGTAAACCATAATAAGGCCCGAGAATAAGAGTTGAAATCATAAGTAGTGCTCATAAACAGCAAAACTATGTTTATGCATTGATACAACAAATACATTTTTTCCATTCTCTCTACAATGTAGTCTTTACTTCATGTAAATAAATATGCAGCCTGATATCATGCATTTTTTATTTGCAATCAAACTCCTTAGTAAATGATCAAGGATCAAATATGGATTTCCAAGCAATATGTAAGAATAGCATTTATACAAAATTTTTCTTCAAAAAAAATGTAGAATTAGAAATAATATTCATTTAAATATTTAGCTTTTATTTAGTAAAACGAAAAAAATGTGATGCATTACTCGTCACTATCGCCCTGAGTCGATTTCGCATCATCGTCTCCATCCTTAGGATCAGTTATCCGTCCCATTTTGAAGTAAATTTTTTGTTTTTTACTGCAGCAGCTGCATCTGATACTGCAAATATTTATTCTCCTCCAACTGCAAACGCTTTTCGTGCAAAGGTACGATTTTTATCACATTTTATCACTCACGTAGTGTACGTAATAAAGTTGTACTCACTTCATTTCGTTTTCACCGTGAAGTGGCGTTCGTGATCAGGCCCCTCATCCTTCAGTTTCATAGAAAACTGTAGCTCATCGAACGCAGTCAGCCATAGCTTTCCTAGAACTCGATCACTTCTTTCCGTAGGGTTCAAGCAAAAGTTCTTGCTATCTTGCGGATCTTCCTCATTCATTTCACTCAACACTCTCAAGCTGTTCGACAGCCAGTTTCGGATCTTAATCCTTGCTGGTGAATGTAGTCAATTTCTTGGGATACACGCGCCACTATTTCTTCGCTTTCAAAACTGTCGAGAAAGTCATCAACATAGTGATTCTTCACGATCCCTTTGACGGCTCGTAGAAAACGTTCGATAAACTTCTCAGTGTAGCAGACGGAAAATTTTGCTCGGGATATCACGACCACCCTATACTACTAATTCTGTCAGTTAAGTTCGTGTATCTTCGTCAGCCATCGCTGTCGCTCGACAACCAGTGAGCTGATCTTTATTATATTACATACGGTCATAGCATACAGAACAATAAACGTTTTGCTGTAGTTTTTTTTTTCCATTCGGTCTGTTTTATTCTGATTTCCGTGATCCGCCTAAAGTTCAGAAGTGGGATCCGACCGAGAAATAATCAGAATTTATCCGTGGAAGACCGATGTGTAATGAAATCGATCCGAATTAATCGATTTTCGCTAAAACGAGGTTCAGAGAAAAATCAATCGGCCTTATTCTGCGTGGCGTGTGAGGTGAGATGACAATTGTCACTTATGTCACGCGATTCCACCAGGCGTATGCCGTGAGAAATCTCACTTGAATGAACTCTCACTTTATTCCCGCTCTCAAATATACGTGACGATTGTCACATGAACTGGGATTTCTAGGTGACAATCGTCGACATGTCTTGAGGTGTCGACAGTGCATGAAAACAAATGAAAAAAGGAAGAGGAATAATAAGTGTTTTTTTGGGTCGTATAGAATCGATAGTAATGGTATTATATGTATCAATAAATTCAATTTATCTTCAATTTTCACAGTACGAAAGACAAATTGCAAGTAGTTTTTTTTGTGAAAGCGGTAGTGAGTCTGTTATTCCTCAATTGGACGAATAAGCACACCGAAATTATTTTCATTTCATGAAATCTATTTATTTTCTCTAAAATATATCTATCATATGGGTCTTGTGTTTCATCTATCTATCCGCGAGTCATCGTCACCGAACTGCATATCCATTTCAGAAGCCGTGGTATATGCCCGAGCCGGAGCCAGAGCAACAATTTAACACTGAGAGTGCAGAGAGCAGCAGCAACTACGACCAAAACAAACAAAAATGCTAAACTTTACAGGATGCAATCAACTGTTTCACCAAATCTAAATCAAATACCTGCAAATTCGGCAGAATGTCCTGATACACTAACAACAGGTCAGGTTAAATCAGATCTATAGATACGGTACTGACTGCAGCAAAACAAATATCTGACCTCTCTGAGCGAAACAAATAAAATTCTGGGATGCCAGATGTTTTTTCTCAAATATATGCGATAAAAATCTGAAATATTTGTAAATATGTGCTAATGTCTGACATACTGACCAGCTTCGTTTATCATATGGAATCAATAATGTTTTGTCACTATTTTAAATAGCCTGCAGCAGGAATAAAAGGTTATGATAAAAGTTAAATGTCTACAAATTCGTGAACACATGTGCTAATGTGGCATCTCTGATCAGATTTGGCAACCAGCAGAATGAACGCCTTGTCACTTGCTGTTCATCCTCTCACATACATCAAATGAACCTCTCACGGCATCCGAAACGACTGTAGGAATAGAGTGAGGAGAGTTGCGTGATGGTGATGTGACAATTGTCATCTCACCTCACACGCCGCGTAGAATCAGGCCGACTTTATTCCCGCTCTCAAATATACGTGACGATTGTCACATGAACTGGGATTTCTAGGTGACAATCGTCGACATGTCTTGAGGTGTCGACAGTGCATGAAAACAAATGAAAAAAGGAAGAGGAATAATAAGTGTTTTTTTGGGTCGTATAGAATCGATAGTAATGGTATTATATGTATCAATAAATTCAATTTATCTTCAATTTTCACAGTACGAAAGACAAATTGCAAGTAGTTTTTTTTGTGAAAGCGGTAGTGAGTCTGTTATTCCTCAATTGGACGAATAAGCACACCGAAATTATTTTCATTTCATGAAATCTATTTATTTTCTCTAAAATATATCTATCATATGGGTCTTGTGTTTCATCTATCTATCCGCGAGTCATCGTCACCGAACTGCATATCCATTTCAGAAGCCGTGGTATATGCCCGAGCCGGAGCCAGAGCAACAATTTAACACTGAGAGTGCAGAGAGCAGCAGCAACTACGACCAAAACACACAAAAATGCTAAACTTTACAGGATGCAATCAACTGTTTCACCAAATCTAAATCAAATACCTGCAAATTCGGCAGAATGTCCTGATACACTAACAACAGGCCAGGTTAAATCAGATCTATAGATACGGTACTGACTGCAGCAAAACAAATATCTGACCTCTCTGAGCGAAACAAATAAAATTCTGGGATGCCAGATGTTTTTTCTCAAATATATGCGATAAAAATCTGAAATATTTGTAAATATGTGCTAATGTCTGACATACTGACCAGCTTCGTTTATCATATGGAATCAATAATGTTTTGTCACTATTTTAAATAGCCTGCAGCAGGAATAAAAGGTTATGATAAAAGTTAAATGTCTACAAATTCGTGAACACATGTGCGAATGTGGCATCTCTGATCAGATTTGGCAACCAGCAGAATGAACGCCTTGTCACTTGCTGTTCATCCTCTCACATACATCAAATGAACCTCTCACGGCATCCAAAACGACTGTAGGAATAGAGTGAGGAGAGTTGCGTGATGGTGATGTGACAATTGTCATCTCACCTCACACGCCGCGTAGAATCAGGCCGAATGCTTCGAGCAGAAATTTTCAGACGCCATTTTGAGACTCCGGCACCATGTCGTCATCGAATGAAAGCACCATCGACGTGGAGAAGCAAAAAGGTTCAGAAAAAGGACGCCAATTGTCTGCATCGAAAATTATCTTCACTGATTATGTTCCGCGAAAACAGGAGGAGTTGTCACCTGGAGTGCAAAGAGAATTTACGAACATGAAGGTGTACGACCTGAAGGAGGAAGAAACCGACGAGGAAAGTGAAGCAAGCGTCAGCGTTTATTCTGGTAGATCCGCTGAAACCGAATTTAGCAGCAACAACACCCGTCATCCGCTATTGCGTCATCCACCTCGTGAAACTTTTCTACATCCGGTCGAGGTCGAACGCCTGATTCCGTCATTCAACGGTAAGGAGGGAAGTTGCACTCGATGGTTAAGAAAGATCGAAGGTTACGCCACCGTTTATGATTGGTCACCGCGAGCATGTTTGCATTACGCGCACACCAGATTGACAGGTACAGCCCAGAAGTGGTTTGATGCACAGGAAGAAGCCACGTTGAATTGGGAATGTTTCAAGACGTCAATTTGTAAAGCTTTTCCCAGTAGAATGATTGAAGCGGATGTACATTTCAAATTAGCGAATCGACTTCGTGGCAGGGATGAAGATGAGGAGAGTTATGTATATGAGATGCAGAGGATTGCGAACGAGGGTCGTTTGTCAGAAGAAGCTATAATCGCCTACATTATTAGGAACGTGAACGACAAGCTACAGGAGTACCTGATGTCGAAGGACCTCAATCAAGTCAGAGAACTCATTCACTGTCTTCAAAGATATCTTCGAATGAGAGCTGTTGTAAATACAAAACCATACGTTAAGAAGGATGCCGTGAGACATCCAGTGTCTCGGGACAACGATCGTAAGGAGCCTACTGTCGTCGAAGATGATGATAAGCAACCGCCAGTGAGACGTTGTTTCAATTGTAACGAGAGAGGTCATCTGTCAGCGAAATGTCCATTGCCGCAGAAAAAACCTCGATGTACCAAATGCGGAAAGGTTGGTCATCCAGAAGAAGAATGTTTACATATCGTTGGGAGGGCACAGAAACCAGTGGTCGAGTCAAGCCAGATCCGGTATATGCAGAGCGAAAATCAAAGAGAAGGTGCGAGTACCGAAACGAAGCCGTACTATTTGGAAGTTGACGAAGGAAGCCGAACACCAGCGACGATCGTGTTCAAGAAATCTTGTCAGGCTTTTAACTCTCTCGTCGATCTAGGATCCCCGGTAAGTTTGATCAAAGTTTCCAAATTACCGTCTGATTTTGACTTTTCGTCGAATGTACCGCCAAATAATATTATTGGTATTAATGGCACGCGTTTAGTGATGCGTGGATCATTCCAAGGTTTGATTATTTTTGGAAGTCGAGTTTTCGTTGTTAGTTTAATTGTTGTTCCGGACGACACGGTCTCTAACGAAGTTCATGTCCTCTTGGGCCGAGACTTCATTAACGGCAATGGCATGGCGGGTATTGTTTTCAAAAGAAGGGCCGTATTTTCAGGTTTTGATCCACAGCTCATGATGGAAGCTTTTGGTGATTTTGATGACCAACTTTGTATAATAGAAAGTAAAGACAATGTTGACTTAGACGTAGGCGACACAGACAATACCATTCGTTTGAAAACCACAGTGGAAAATATGTTTAGAGACTGTTATGTATACCGACCAAAGCCTGTGGAACCCTCAGTAAAGATGGAAGTGGAAATTAAGCTCAAAGATCATAAACCTTTTACAGTAGTTCCCGCTAGATTGAGCATATTTGAAAAACAGGAATTGAATAAGATTATTGATGATATGTTGGACAAGGGAATTATCAGGAAGAGCCAATCTAACGATTACTGCCGCGTTGTATTAGTCAAGAAGAGAAACAACACGTTCCGAATGTGTGTAAACTTCAAGCCACTCAATAAGTTAGTTGAGCGCGATCATTTTCCAATGCCCATAATCGAAGATCTTGTGATCAAGCTTCGCGATAAACGTTACTATAGTAGCCTTGATCTGAAAAACGGATTCTATCACGTTGATATTGCCGAAAATTCGAAAAAATATACTTCATTTATCGTTGACGATGGTCAATACGAATTCAATAAATTACCTTTTGGATATGCGAATTCACCCGCCGCGTTTGTTCGGTACATCAACAAGGTTCTAGGAGAGTTGATTAAATCGGGCAAAATAACTGTATTCATCGACGATATTCTTATTAGTACGGAGACTGTTGAAGAACATATGGAGATTTTGGCAGAAGTTCTATGTACCTTGAGTGATAATCACATCAAGCTTCAGTTGCAGAAATACTCTTTTCTTAAGACCACGATTGACTACCTCGGTTACAACATAACGAACAACTCGATACGCCCAAGCGACCGTCATATAGATTCCGTTCAATCTATTCCGATTCCGGTAAACGTTCACGCGCTTCATCGCTTCGTTGGGCTGGTTAGCTACTTCCGGAAATTTATAAGAAACTTCAATAAGTTAGCTCACCCGTTGTACGAATTGTTGAGAAAGGATGTTCCGTTTCTGTTTGAGGGGAAACACGTTGCCGCGTTCAATGATCTGAAAGCTTGTTTAATCCAGAAGCCAGTACTTGCCATCTTTTCGCCGTATCTCGAAACAGAGGCTCACACAGATGCTTCTAGTGCCGGATTTGGAGGTATTTTGTTGCAACGTCAAGAGGATGATAAGAGGTTTCATCCGGTTTTGTTTTACAGTCGTAAAACGACCACCGCGGAATCCAAACTTCATAGTTTCGAGTTAGAGACTCTAGCCGTTGTGTACACTCTTCTTCAACGCTTTCGTATGTATTTGTTTGGGATGAAGTTCGCGATTGTCACAGATTGTGAGGCTATGAAAAAGACCTTAGAGAAGAAGGACATTAACGCGAAGATTTGCCGATGGAGTCTTTTTCTTGAACAGTTCGATTATAGCATCATTCATAGACCAGGAGATCGTATGCGTCATGTTGATGCGCTTAGTCGTGTCAACATACTGCTGCTAGAACCGGGAGTAGACTCGACCGATGTGTACACTAACTCGATTTACGTTGCGCAACTTCAGGACGCGGATATCCAGAAGATAAAAACCGCAGTTCTTGCAGGAAGTCAAAAAGATTATGAAGTCAGGGATAATATAGTCTACAAAAAGGATAAGAAGAATAAACTTTTGTTATGCGTACCGAAGAACATGGAACCGTCTGTGATCTTCCGATAGCACAATGATATGGGTCATTTTGGTGCAGACAAAGTCTGTGCTGAGATACGACGTATATTTTGGTTCCCTGAGATGAAGAAAAAAGTCCTCGATCATGGAAAGTCATGCATCACGTGTGTCACTTTCAATCCTCGCGATAAACAGTATGATGGTTATTTGCAAAATATTGATAAAGGAACTGTGCCTTTTGATACCGTTCATGTTGATCACTTGGGCCCGCTAGAGTCGACAAAGAATAAGAATGTTCATATTTTTGCTTTGATTGACGGATTCAGTAAGTTTATCAAACTATACGCGACGCGGTCAACGAAGACATGCGAAGTCTTGAAATCGTTGCGATCGTACATCTCGTATTATTCAAAACCGAGAAGAATTATCTCCGATCGCGGAACTGCCTTTACTCCGAAGGAGTTCAAATCGTTTTGTACAGCTCGCGGAATAGAACATGTACTGATTGCGACTGGTTGTCCAAAAGCGAATGGACAAATAGAGCGTTACAACAGAACATTAGTGCCTTTGCTATCAAAATTAGTAGAAGAAAGGAACATGTCGTGGGACAATGTTCTTTTCGAAGCCGAATACCTTTTAAATAATAGTTACAATCCTTCTATCGATAACTGCCCCGCAGTATTATTGTTCGGTGTGAAACAGAGAATTCACGTTGAACCAGAGTTAGAGCGTTTCTTAGATAATCTTAATCAAGATGCCAATCGTGATATAATAAGATGAAATACGACACTAAATGTAAACGAAATACAATTTACAAACGAGGTGATCTAGTTGTTATTAGAACAGTTAAAGTTGCTGGTGAGAATAGTAAGCTTAAAGCTAAATACAGAGGACCGTATCAGATCAAAAAGGTTCTAGATAACAACCGCTACATCGTCACTGACATGGAAGGGTACCAGGTGACGAGCACTCACTTT
The DNA here is from genome assembly GCF_029784135.1 of Toxorhynchites rutilus septentrionalis. NCBI lineage: Eukaryota > Metazoa > Arthropoda > Insecta > Diptera > Culicidae > Toxorhynchites > Toxorhynchites rutilus. Next base: position 141,693,997 of record NC_073746.1, on the reverse strand, counting down.
GACGGAACTTTTGATCCACTAAATATTCGACTTTACAAGAAAGTTGCCACTCGGAGTACCGAAGATTATTCAACTAGCTGCTCGTCTGACGATTCCAGTTCCAAAGGGTCTTCAGATGAACCTGATTTTTACGGGTTTCCCGAAGATGACTAATCCTGTAGTGTTATTGCCGTTACGTTTCTAGAGTTAAAATCGACGAATATGTTTTATATTTCATACTTCAACCATGATTAAACCACACGATTGTTCCGAGCATTACATTGATCCCGTTTTATTTAAGTCATCGGACAGTATTTGGATTCTTACATCAAACTATCGAGGGCGATAGCAGCGCAGGATGGCCGAACTGTAGCAGACGGAAAATTTTGCTCGGGATATCACGACCACCCTATACTACTAATTCTGTCAGTTAAGTTCGTGTATCTTCGTCAGCCATCGCTGTCGCTCGACAACCAGTGAGCTGATCTTTATTATATTACATACGGTCATAGCATGCAGAACAATAAACGTTTTACTGTAGTTTTTTTTCCATTCGGTCTGTTTTATTCTGATTTCCGTGATCCGCCTAAATCAGCATTCTTGTATTTTACAAACTGCGCCGATGCTGGTGAACTGGCAGAACCAAAAGTAGCAACATCCATCAGGAAGGTTTCCAGAGGCTCTGTGGGGTCGTTTCTCCATAAAAAACGTTGTGAATGACGATCCTGTTCCCGTATCGATATCTGGTGGAACATTTCTTTGATATCTGCTGAAACTCCCACCTTGTACTGCCGGAAGCGTGACAGCATTGCCGGCAAGGACGTAAGCTGGTTCGGGCCTTTAAGCAGCATTCTTAAAGCATCCGAAAGACACGCTCTCGAAGAATCCGTCCGAATCCTTTCGAGAGAGTCTTTTTGTAAAATATTCGAATAGAATCGTTTGAACAAAGATTAGATACGGCCACGAACAAAAATAAGGCTTTCCACGTGGTCCCTGCAGAGCTGCAATCCATCACCGTCAATGTCACAAAAAAGCTGACCATAGTCACTCAATTCCTCTCACGGCACGTGAGATCCAAAAATTCAGTAGTGATACTCACTCTTTTGTTTCTGAAACCTAACCAAATGACGGTTGGTTCTAATGCCTCTCACTGCCGATCGCTCTGTTTACAACTTTACGTTACGAGAGCGGTGGTTGTGGCGTATGATGGTAGTAGAAATGTGAGTGATCAGAAATTTCCAATCATTTTTGACAATCGCGACGGTTGTTTAAATTAGTTCGTTGAAGTAGAAGTTGTTGCTGTTGTTAGAGATGTCTAAATTTTTCATTTATTTGATTATCGATTAATCGTGGGGCCAATATTCGATTCATTCGAACAATTGTCTTTCAGTATTCGATTAATCGAACGAGTATTTATTTCTTGTAGTTAGAATGAACAGACATTTATAATAAAAAATATTATGGTGTCATAATTTCAAAAATCACATTAAATATAATTTTTAAATAATCACGGTGCAGCATAATGGTTTTCGAATGAAATGGTATTTAAGTATATTGATAAAATTATCATTTCATGATTATATGCGGATCATGAAAACTATCCGGTTGAAAACCGACAAGGCGTGTTCTTTCTATTTAGAGTTAATCATTACCAGAACTATTGAAGTTTAGTTAATAAACGTGAGATGAACACACAAATTAAAAATTCAACTCGATGTGGTAATTACTGCTGATGGTCCTGATTTCCACCTTCCGGTTCGCGGGCGTTGTGAAGTTCATTATATCATTGCGTAGCCGTTTCGCGCCCGATTGGTAGTTTCCGCAGCAGACACATGATGCGAGTTTTCTTACTGGCCTGAAAGGACCGTAGAACATGTGGGAAGTCTCCCTGGGAGCAAAGATTAATCAGATGCGTAACTTGCGTTTTGTGGCAGTCCAGTTTGGACAGCTGGCGCGGTCGGTAGCGGTCAACCCAGAGAGACATAGTACACAAAACTATTTGATGTATAATGTAACAAAAATACTTGGTGACTTGTCATTTTCGTGTTGGCCTTTGTCAGAGTAAATGTCATCATCTCCAGAGATGCCAGATGATTTTTTGTGAAAACCTTCGACAAAAAACTGAAATGTTGATGTGTATAAATGGCAGATATTTTTGTAACCGCGAGAATAGCAAAGTAATGTATGAAAAAAGGGGTTGTTAGCGCAGGGAATCAAGTCATAAAGAGTAGAAATACCATATCCCTGCAGTCTGCAACTGAAAATATAAGTCTGCAACAGAATAGACAGGACACTAAATATCAGTAAAATTGCGAACATGTCTGCTGATTTAGTATCCTTGCAATGATGAGAAACGAATTTGGTAAAAAAATCGAAGTCGAACGGGTTACAAAATGCATCATTTTGCTAATTTCAAACCCGATCGGGAGCCGGAATAGAGGGGATACGCAAGGCGTGTTATTCCACAAACTAAGTACTAATACAAATGACACGTGTATTACTACGTATAGTCGGCGAAGTGCCGCTAAAAACGTTAAGGCCGTCTGAAAAGTTGAAAAGAAAATACATGCCTGAAAACACAATATTCTTCAAATTGTATTTAAAATGAAACTGTATATTCAAATCTGGCATCCCTAGTCACGAAGAACGAACACAAAGAGGCGAATGTTGTGAATATCGCCAAACACCAAACCATCAGCTAGACTTTTGAGTGTCGCACTATTCTGACATTTCAGCGACAGGACACTCACCAAGGAGCTCGGATTTCTACTGTCAAGTAGAAGCTCACCATGTGTTAGTGTTGTGATAATACTCTTCTCACACTATTGGACTGGCCTTGGGATGGTCACCAAAGATAATCGTAGCACAAAATTTGTTGATTATCTTTGTGTGAGTACCATCACTTGATTCTCACGACAAATCGCAGCTCTGGGTCCCTGTGGAGAGCGTTGATCACTGGGACTGATAGTTACAAAGAAAGAAAATTTTGTTTTCGGATGTATTACAAAATGTGACAACTGTGACCTCTTTAAGTAAAAGTGGAAGCTGGGGCCGACACTGAAATTGTGCGAGCGCTCCTTATTATGTGTCCGGCTCGCACTTTTGGTGCTGGCTGGACGGAAAGCACAGCAATAACGGTGCTGGGCTCATCGTGTTAAGGACGTTCTTTCGACCAATAATTTTAATAACTTATAACTTATAACTTATTGTGAGAAGCATCTATCTTTGATTTCCATTCTCCACTGTTTTGATAGGTTACCTTCATTCTCACCGGTTCGATTCTTAACATAAAAGAATAAAACATTTGGGCAACGAGATAAACGTCCAGCGACCCAGCATCACATTATTTGGTTCAAAAACGAACATATGAATCACATTTGACTAGACTACCGAGGAAGTAGTGCCGCTCGAAAGCTAGGTCAAAAATTGACCGTCCTTTCGACCTAGCTGAAGAAGTACACCGAGTTCAAAACTTGCTGCAGATCAAAATCTCCCTTCTCCGGGTACTGTTGCAGTATACGATTCAGTTTGCGTTTGGTTAAATCTATCACTGAGCCATCGTTGGATATTTGACTGTGGAGGAGGAAAAACAACTTATGTTTAATATGTTGTACAGAGCCAAAACAGCACTTACTTTTCTTCGTAACTGTATTTCTTTACCAGAAATTTGGAGAGATCTTCGAGAATTTGTTCTGAATGCAATGCGACGAATTGTTCACGGCATATCTTAAAAAACGCATGTAATTATAGCAATGAAAAATGGTTAAAGCATTAAAAATACCTTGTTCATGGCAGCCACAGTGCAGGCATGGGTCCAGTAGCAATCATGTACCGAAATGAATGTCAAACCTGCTCGTTCACAGTAGAGCGAAGTAAGCATCATATGGCTGGAATCTAGCGAATGTACAAAATTGGGCGGGAATGCATTCTTCTGCTTCATAATGTTTGGTTTCTCGTATGAATCCATTGAAAAATGTTCGGGAAACTGTTTCGAAGAGACTGGCCGGTCGGAGGAGTTGTAGGGTTGGACCACTGGCAGTCCTAGGGGCGTGACCCATTCGACGTTTTGGGCACACACGGCGGAAATTAACCGTGCGCAATCGGTGAACCAATCTTGGATTTCCTTTGCCGAAGTGAACATTTCGCTGAGTGCGTTGAATGTTTTCGCTGTGAGATAACTGGAAGCCGGCCAAACCCATTCCTTTGGAAAATCGTCGATGTATTCCAGCTGACGTGCAATCTGCTTCCGGGCGCCGTACCGAGTTACGCCATACACAGTTGTCATTACAGTTTGCTTGATTACTTTCCTTTTTATGAACCCTTCAAGAACGCTGGCTACTTTTACATTGTTGGCCGCATCTTTTGCACGGTTTTCTTCCACCAATGCTGCCACCGCACTGTAAACGTCCTGAGGTAAGCTTGCCGGAGCGAGATTGACGCTGATGGCACCGGGTGTGTCCCGTCCGAGTGCAGCATAATGCTGAAGGCCATTACATGAACCATCCTGGTGGATGGGAAAGCTGCTGAGGAAACTCTCCGGATCCGAACATCTTTGGACTTTGGCGATTTCCATGCAACAAGACAGGGTTTGCCAAGGTTCATCGGACTTAGTCCACCACATTCGACCCGTCAGGGGTCGATCTGCAGAATCTAGAATGTCATCCATAATTTCGTCGGCGTAATGCAATCGATTTTCGACCGAATCTCGCTTCTTGGAACCAGTCAGATTGATACAGTGTAGTTTGAGCCAATCAAAACCATTTGGTCCAAGCGGTCTTTTCTGATGGAACACCATAAGACATCGTGCCAGATCATGCCCCAGATGATTCAAATGCGGTGGGATAGGATAAACACGACCGCGAAAATCAATATTCTGTGGGAGCCAGAAAACTCTGTCTCTGAAATGATTCGCCAGCGAAAGTCTGTACAAGGCGTCACACCACAAGCTATACATGTCGCCTTGCTTTTTCCGATGGGACATTTTTTCACGTATTAAGTTGAACCTATCTAAACCTGTCATATCCTTGCGGGGAATGCTTTCTACGATCGGAGCTAACGAACTTGGTGGTTCCGGCACATCCAGCTTTTCGTTTCCTCCGTTGTTAAACACTTCCAATACTACATCCAACACATCTCCGTTGATTTTCCACGCGATACTGGCGAGCTGATTGAGAGCGTCGAGCGTTGGATACATATCTTGGGGATTGGCTTCGTTTATTCGTTCATTTTGTTGGTGGGCTTGTTGAGGCAGCCGAATTAAATCTGACCTAACTATAAGATATCCACCGTTATGGGCGCTACTCCAAGGCTGAGGGGGACACATCATTGGAACGAGATTGATATCGAATTTCAATGTATCGGGTTGTGATTTTCGATACAACTTAACGAGAACTGGGTGCGGTTTGACTTGTTCTTTCGCAATTTTTGCGTCGTATCGAAACAACGAGTAGAAGGCAGGGCACAGTTTCACCTGACGGTTTCCTTGGGATGCTGCGTTCACATTGATCTTGAGATCATTTTTTAAAATATTGTATAGGAATCTCCCCACTCCACTTATAGCTGCTTTTGGCCAAGGTACACTTCGAATATCCATGCTTGGGCCTTCGTGCCGATGTTCGTGAACCAACCGTTGCCATAGTTGCCTTGGATTGTCACTGGTTTTACCTTCTGCAAGTATATTGCAATACAAACTGTAAATCTCCCAAGTTTTATCCAACACTCCATTCGCTCGCTTTTGTTCAACATGATAACAAGATTCCACTTTCCGGCCAAGCTCTCGATGTAGATGGGACACAATCATGCTGAACGTGTCAGATCCCTCCAATAGCATTTGAGCCTCGTCCAACAAAATTTCTGTGTACTGCGCCACTGTGAGTGCCCGAAGATAAGGGAACAGATTTATTGATCTGTTGGATCGGGACTCGGTAACCGCCTTTAAAGTATTAACGTCACGATGGAAAGCTGCTGCTATCTGCCTGGTCCACACTTTGCGAATCTCTTCCAGCTCTTTCCGCTAAAGTTAAAAAAAATTACAAATTATTTTTTTCTTGCTATTTGAAAATGAACTTACGTAAAATTTAACGCTTTCAGTTTGTTTCGGAAATTTTTTAACGCTCTTAACCACCAAATGTCTATTCAGTTCAAGCTCGATTTGTTCTTTGCCGAACTGTTCCAATTGTTCCCGGGAGACTCCTGCTTTGGAATTCATAATTTCACAACCTACAAAAGATTCACTACTTGTGTTCCTCCCACGTTCATTATCGATTGGTCTGACGTGTTCATTCAACGGATTCAGTAGATGATTGCAGTAATGCAACACAGGTGCAGTATATTTTGGCTCGAAACCCGGTTGCAACACACGGAACAAACCAACCACAATTTCCCGTTGATCGTGGACGAATTTGCTATGATCAAGCACATCATTCATCGAGATTCCTTTGCTTTCAGCTGTGCGCAGGTTAGCGAGAGCATCGTTTTTAAGTTCTTCCGTAAGCTCTAGCCGCCCAAAACATTCAAAAATTGCCGCAAATGTCTGCGTGTTCGGTTCAATTTTATCCTCCTTCAAAACCTTAAGAATATCTTTGATTTTGATAATATTTCCCTTCTCGGCATAACCATGGAGAAGAACATTGTAAATGTGTATATCGACACTGACTTTTTTGTCATGCCGATATCTGTAGTTTAGCACTGTTGCATAGGCACGATTGAGCATTCCTCCGTTCACGCAGATATCAATATACGCATACAGAGTAACGTTAAAACTTTTTTCTCGAGCCTGTAACTCCAAATCGGATGTCTTGTAATACTTGGAACTGAATTTCTTCTCTTTGTCTTCCACGGATTTGACTTTTCTGCCCTTTTTCTTGTTGATGGCGTTATCAACCGTTGATTTGTCAGTAATTTCGTCTTCGAAAGCCTCACAAGGTTCAAGAAACTGAACTTCCGTAACCGACGACTCGGTGAGCTCATGTCGCTTATCATGGGTGCTTTTGAATATTCTGTAGCTCTCTAAAATTTCTGTAAGGGTTTCCTTCGAGAGATCCTTTTCCTGCATGTCCTTTCCAATAGATATGACAGGCGTTTCTTCGAATGTACGGCTGAGTTTATTTTTCTCATTTTCGTTCCCTGCAGGGCTTAACGGAGTCTTTGATTTGCGTGAAATTTGATTATTTATAAAATCAGAAAGTTTTTTCGCCTTCAACTGCTCAACGGATGTCTGGGTTTGTTTCGTTGATGTTTCTGTGACTGCAAATGGAACAAAAAGTTTTAATGCTACTAAGAAATGTGCTTTCACTACTCACCTTTTAGAAGCTCTGTTAGTTTCTTCGAGCTGGATTTTCTAGATTTCTTTTTTTTCATTGATTGTAATATTTCCGGCGTAGCTGTAGTTGAGTGGACACGTTTTATAACACTCAAATTGTTTGTGACCAGTTCTGGAAGTACAGTTTAAATGAGATTTTTTGTTTACATTATGGTTTGTTTATGTTGCGTAATAATAGCAACATAACCTTTCCCTATTAAGCCAGACGATATCAAAATAATACGCAATTATATCAGAATGACTATAGTGAGTGTGATGTCGAAGCTTTGGAACTTGTATTAAATGTTATATCCATATTATTTCAACATACCTTCTCCGGCCAGTGAATTTTGTGTAACGAGCATTGCGTTCTTATGGTTACATAAATGTGAAAATTTCTGGAAGCAAACCATTCTCGGATTGATTTTTGCTGCACTGCTTTTGTTGGTAAGTAATTTGTTTCTATTGCTTGATAAACTCCTCAAGCTAAGTAGTCGATACATTATCGCGGCACTTTTACGGCAAAATAAATTTCATAGGAAAACTATAACAGGCGGTATGGAAACAGTAGCGTGAGCTCGAGCACATTTTGTTATGAAAATCGCGATCACGAAAGAGACCGGGATTGAATGACGGATGGCAACTCTGTGCAAGTATGTGTGTATTCTGCATCGAGGGGCGAGCCATGATGGGTAGAAATTGCTTCGAAAACACCGATGTGCAATTTGTCTAGAATTGAGTGAATGTTGCGTGGAAAATTTATTTTGCATATCGTAAAATGCAATTTTGGATATTCATAAAAAGATACTAGGAGGATACCTACTAATAAAAATGACAATATTAGATGTACAAGTGTGGATTTATGTTTATTTTTTTTATAGAAAGGGCATTCTTCAAAACTCAAAACTAACTCCTATTTTATTCAGAGTATGCTCCATGTGGAGCCACAAGCTCGTCCCATATTTTAGACAACACACCGATTCATGGGAGATAGAACCGCTCAGTTCACAATAGTACAACGGTTTTCGTAAGAGATCCGTATGCCGAAAACTTGACGACAAGACGATTGCAAAATTCCTCAGATGATATGTCTTTTTTTCGGGCAATAAATTCAAGTATCGATTTCTTGCCGCAATAGTAGCATTTACACGAAAGCGATTCACAGACCAATTGCAACAAAGCTTTTTGGCAGAAACATTAACTTTCAAATACCTCGGGATCTGGTTTGATTCAAAATGTAGTTTAGAAGTCAATATATTTCAGTTTCTGCTAAAATATCAAGTACTTTCGGTGTGTGAAGCTGTATTGAACCTTGGAACAGGATTTTTGAAGATTTCTTGCCACTGGAAAATATAAAGCAGCTAAGTTTTTGTTTTGTTTTATTCTATTTATCTGTTTCTTTATTTATTTAATAATTTTTTTTTAAATACATATATAAATATTTTAACTTCTGTACGTGTTCGACGTTTTATGCTCTTTCTACTCTCAGTTTTGTTTCACAAATTTTTCTAAATGGAGGGGAACGAAACCTCCGATGTTGATATGACCATCGTAGATACTCCTCATGATTGTTTTTCTGAAGTTCGTCCTTCAAAGAAAAAGAAGAACCAATTACTGTCAAATTCGACACCCAACCCAACAAAAAATTCGACACAACCAACAAATGATCCTGTTTCACTCACCTCGGTTCAAAATCCAATTAATTCTCTTCAGCATTCAATCATTGAGAATGTTCCTTCCAAGAATCTTTCTCGAATTCGACAATACCAGAACGTTTCGGGATCATCGAAAAAACGTTGGGTGGTATTCTTCCGTCCCAAAGGGAAACCTTTAAGGGTGACCCAAATTTGCAAAGACTTGAAGTCTAAGTACTCAAGTGTCTTGGAAATTACAAAAGTGAATAAAGACAAACTTCGTGTTGTGCTCTCGGATTGCAAAGACGCTAATGCGATTGTTAATAATTCTTTGTTCACTGATGAATATCGAGTGTATATTCCGGCACACATTGTTGAAATCGATGGTGTGGTTTCGGAAAAATCTCTCCAACTAAAAGATTTCGAAAACGCAGAGGGTATTTTTCATGATGTAAAACTTCCTCATGTGAAAATTTTGGAAGTAAGATCCCTGAATTCATTTTTAATGGATGGTAACGAAAAGATATATTTCCCATCTGGTTCTTTCAGAATCTCCTTTGAGGGCACAGCTCTTCCAAATTATGTGCTCATTGATAAGCTTCGTCTTCCAGTTCGATTATTATCCCAAAATTATGACATGCATTAATTGCAAACAGTTAGGTCACACTAAAACCTTCTGTTGCAATAAAATTAAATGTTCTAAATGTGGAGTCGACCATGATGAAAGCACTTGCAATAAGGATGCTGATAAATGCATTCTTTGTGGAGGTGTTCCTCACACAGTTATGAATGTCCAAAATACAAATCCCGTTCTATTAAACTTAAACAATCACTTAAGGATCGTTCTAAGCGAACCTTTGCTGATATTCTTAAGGCAGCTTCACCTCAGGTATCCGAGATTTCAGAAAATCGTTTCTCTGTTTTATCAGAGGATGATGAATCGGATACTACTTTCGATCCAATAATCGCGAGAAGAGCTAGAAAGAGAAAAAATACTTCCTCCTCCAAGCCTGCTAAAAAAAGAGGGCTATCCTCTAATCAACCAGAAGCTTCTTCTCATTTTTCTGCTCCTTCCAACAATAACCCTCCTGGTTGGGGATCCTCTAACTATGACGTTCATTTCCCTGAATTGTCAAGTCATTCCAGATTCGCTTCTCAATCGGCTCCTGAACCCCAATCATTTACAGGAGGTATTTCTTTTTCTTCGATTGTTGGATGGATCTTTGATATTATCGGAATTTCAGATTCAATGAAATGTCTCATTTCTGCTTGGCTCCCTACTATCAGTCAGTTAGCTAAGCAAATGGTTTCAAAGTGGCCCCTCCTCTCCTTCATTAATTTCGATGCCTAATTTATTGAATGAGTCAGAGAAATCTACTATTTTACAGTGGAATTGTAGAAGTCTTCTACCAAAACTTGACTCTTTCAAGCAAATGCTCCATTTTATGAATTGTGATGTGTTTGCTTTATCTGAAACATGGCTTCGTTCGGACAATGTGTTAAACATCCATGATTTCAATATTATTCGTTTAGACCGTGATGATTCCTATGGAGGAGTTCTCATAGGTATTAAAAAATGCTATCCATTTTACAGGATTCCCTTGCCTTTAGTCACAGGAATTGAAATTCTTGCGTGTCAGGCACGTATCAAGAGTAGAGATTTGTGCATTGCTTCTATTTATATTCCACCAAGTACAATGCTTAATTATCGAAACCTTGTGAATATAATTGAGCTTCTACCGCAACCTCATCTTATTTTAGGAGATTTCAACTCACACGGAATTGGCTGGGGTGAGTCTTTTGACGAACGCAGAGCTAATTCTATTTATGATCTATGCGATGAATTCAACATGACAATTTTGAATACAGGTGATATAACAAGAAGCTCCTGGGTCGGACAAGATTAAATTCAACTTGTTGAAGAATCTTCCCGACTTGGCAAAACAGCGTTTGCTGAACTTGTTCAACAAGTTTCTGGAGCTGAATATTGTCCCGCATGACTGGAGACAAGTGAGAGTGATAGCCATACGAAAACCCAACAAGCCGGCTTGCGATCACAACTCGTATAGGCCGATTGCAATGTTATCCTGCATTCGTAAATTGTTAGAGTTCATTCGCTATCCAACTCTTGACGAGTAAAGTTCAGTGTCGTTATTGTGCGTTGCCACTTTTACTATTGTGCGATTGGTATAGTGTACGAGTGAAGGTCATTGCTGTCCGCTTTCGAATTGACCTTTTGTGAAGTGGAACAAAGGAAGCAGCGCTCTTGCAGCTTGCAGCCCTTGGCGGCTGTTGAACATCGGCATAACGGGATCGCCATCGTGTGGCTGTCGTTAACGGGAATTATCATCACGTGACCGTGTGAGCTATTCTTGCGCTATTGTGTTGATCCATAGCGCGTAGCCTCAGTCTCTCCCTGGTTAGGGCAGTAGAGCGCAGTATCGGAACAACTTTTATATTAAGGTACACCTATTTAATATTAATATTATTATTCAACTCATTTGTTCATTGTTTAATATTATTATCATAATTTATTTTTGTTTTGTTATTTTTTTTTCGAGATTATTGTTAAAATCAATAATATATTAGAAATAAGACAGAAATTTTTGTAAAATGGAGGATAGTGGAGGATCTCCAGAGATGGAGATCTCCGATAATGAATCCCATTTAAGATCTGGGAAAAAACATAAACGAGTCCCTCAAAAAGAAGATAATTCTTCTGGGGACGAATCTGCTCATCCTTCCAAGCCCCCCTCTAAGAAAATAGCAAGCCTCCCTTCTGAACCGACTGTTACTTCCACTCCCCCTCTCCCATCATCGATTTCGCTTCCCCCTTCTGATGTTTCCGATCCAACCCAATCCTCGTCCTCGTCCTCGTCCTCGTCTTCTCCCTCTGTTGTTTCCGCTCCACGTGTCAGAGTTTATCCAGAAGATGCACCTGGAACTGGCCCGTGGGTTGTTTTCCTCCGGCCAAAACCAAAAGGAAAAAGCCTTAACGTGATTCAGATCATGAAAGATCTGGCCAGATACACTTCTGTATCTGAAATTCGCAGGGTTAGACCGAACAAATTGCGGGTTGTCGTGAATGAACGGAAACACGCAAACGAGATTGTTGCTGACCAACACTTCACTCTCGAATATAGAACATTTATACCCTCCCATAACGTAGAAATTGAGGGGGTGATAACTGAAACGGGTCTGACGAGCGAACAAATACAAAAAGAAGGAAAAGGCAAGTTCAAGAAGCTTCCCTCAATGGAAGTAAAGATCTTGGACTGTCGCCAACTCGGGAAACTCTCCCATGATGGGGACCAAACGAAATTTACGCCGTCCGACTCGTTTCGAGTCACCTTTGCTGGTGCCGCCCTCCCTGACTACGTTATGGTGGACAAATTGAGATTACCTGTGCGACTCTTCGTGCCAAAGCCCATGACTTGCAACAAATGCAAGTCAGTTGGTCACACTTCAGATTATTGTGCCAACAAGGAGCGCTGTGCCACTTGCGGAGAGCAACATGAGGGGAAATCCTGCAGTGCGACTGAGCATAAGTGTCCATATTGCGGAGGATCCCCACACGCGCTCTCAGCTTGTGAAACTTACAAGAGTCGCTGGGAGAAACAGAAGCGCTCTTTAAACGAACGCTCGAAGCGCACTTTTGCGGAAATTTTAAAGGGCGCTTCTCCACTGGCCCAACAATAACAACAACCAATCTCAACACACAATACCTTTTCCACGTTGCCAATTGATGAAATGGAAGCGGACACAGCTAGCGGGGGCACACCGTTTATTTTCAAAGGGAATCCCCGGCGCAAAAATGTGACCACTCCCAAAGTTCAAGAACAAGTCCATTCGGTGATACCCCCAGTTAGCTTGCCTAAAAAATCGAGTGCAGCGGACAAGCAAAATCAGGTTCCTCCTGGCTTCCGTGGGAATAGTTCACCTTCGAACGACCCAGCACTCGAGGGGACATCAAAAACCCCAACTGTCCCTGTTTTTCCGTCCAGCTCAACTTCCCAATCGGGATTTATAAAGTTGTCTGACCTTTTGGATCAAATCTTCAAGTGTTTTAATGTTTCCGACTCCATCAGAACCCTTGTCTTCTCAATGCTTCCAGTAATCAAGACAATTTTACAGCAATTGATGCAAACATGGCCCCTCCTTGCAATGATTATCTCTCTTGATGTCTAATTTAGATAGAGAGGTCGGAGATATCACTGTTTTACAGTGGAATTGTCGTAGTCTTATCCCTAAATTGGATACATTCAAATTTTTAACTCATAACTTCAATTGTGATGTTTTTGCTCTGTCCGAAACTTGGCTTTCTTCGCGAGATGATATCTCTTTCCACGATTTTAATATTATACGCTTGGACTGCGATGACAGATACGGAGGGGTACTATTGGGGATCAATAAGTGCCACTCATTTTTTCGAATTGACCTTCCACCTATTGGAGGGATCGAAGCTGTTGCTTGTCATGCAAACATCAGAGGCAAAGACCTCTGTATTGTCAGCTTGTATTGGCCTCCGAGAGCTGCGGTTAGCCGCAAACAACTTGATGACATGTGCTCACTCCTTCCTGAGCCACGATTGATCTTGGGAGACTTCAACTCTCACGGAACTGCCTGGGGGGAACAGTACGACGACAATCGTTCATTGTTGATATATGACCTTTGTAACAACTTCAATATGACCGTTTTGAACACTGGGGAAACAACACGTGTGCCTAAACCTCCTGCTAACCCAAGTGCTCTTGACCTCTCGCTTTGCTCGAATTCACTATCGTTAGATTGCAAGTGGAATGTAATCCAGGACCCCAACGGTAGTGATCACTTGCCAATCAAAATTTCCATCACCATTGGGTCGAATTCTTCTGAATCTATAAACATGGCATATGACCTCACAAGACACATTGACTGGAAAAAATATGCGGACGCGATTGCTCTAGCCATCAATTCCAGAGATGGTTTACCTCCATTGGAGGAGTATAACTTCCTTTCTCGTTTGATCTATGACAGCGCGGTTCGCGCTCAAACGAAACCCATCCCAGGCTCCACTATTCGTCGAAGGCCTCCCAATCTATGGTGGGATAGCATATGTTCCAAGCTTTATGTAGAAAAATCGAATGCATTTAAAGCTTTTCGGAAACGTGGAACCCCTGAAAATTTTCAGACGTATTTGGACCTTGAAAATCAATTTAAAAACTTGATCAAAGGGAAAAAACGTGCTTATTGGCGAAATTTCGTGGGAGGTTTGTCACGAGAAACGTCAATGAAAAAATTATGGAAAGTGGCTCGAAACATGAGAAATCGCTCTTCAACGAATGAAAGCGAAGAATATTCACATCGATGGATTTTTAATTTTGCACGGAAGGTTTGTCCTGATTCCGCTCCTGTGCAAAAAATTGTTCGAGATATACCACAAGGTAGGTGCGATCTTGATTCCGAGTTTTCGATGGTAGAATTCTCTCTTGCTCTGCTTTTATGTAACAATTCTGCTCCGGGATCGGATAGAATTAAGTTCAACTTGCTGAAAAACCTCCCTGATGTGGCGAAACATCGCTTGTTTAATTTATTCAATCGGTTTCTGGAGCATAATATTGTTCCAGATGATTGGAGACAAGTACGAGTTATAGCTGTTCAAAAACCCGGAAAACCCGCGTCCGACTTCAATTCGTACCGCCCAATAGCAATGCTGTCTTGTATACGGAAATTGTTGGAGAAAATGATCTTGTTTCGCCTTGATCGATGGGTTGAAACGAATGGCCTACTCTCAGATACACAATATGGGTTCCGCAGGGGCAAGGGGACGAATGATTGTCTTGCGTTGCTTTCTTCAGAAATTCAAAAGGCTTACGCCGAAAAAAAACAAATGGCTTCAGTATTCTTGGACATAAAGGGGGCCTTTGATTCTGTTTCAATAGAGGTTTTGTCAGACAAATTACACTCTCGGGGTCTGCCGCCTCTATTGAATAATATGTTATATAACTTGCTTTGTGAGAAACATTTGAACTTTTCTCACGGAGATTCGGCAGTAAGTCGGGTCTCTTACATGGGCCTCCCCCAGGGCTCATGTTTAAGCCCCCTTTTGTACAACTTCTATGTAAGCGACATCGACAATTGCCTTACACAAAATTGCAGCCTAAGACAACTTGCAGATGATGGAGTGGTGTCTGTCGTAGGATCAAACGAATCCGACCTGCAAGGACCCTTACAAGATACTTTGAACAATTTTTCAACCTGGGCCATTGGGCTAGGGATCGAATTCTCCACGGAGAAAACAGAGATGATGGTTTTTTCTAGGAAGCATAGACCAGCAAAACCAAAGCTTCAACTTTTGGGTAAACCGATCACTCATGCTATGTCATTCAAGTATCTTGGGGTCTGGTTCGACTCCAAATGTACTTGGGGGGCCCATATTAGGTATCTGAGTAAAAAATGTCAACAAAGAATAAACTTTCTCCGTACAATTACCGGCACCTGGTGGGGAGCCCATCCCGAAGATCTTATTATGTTGTATCGAACAACTATTCTCTCAGTGATGGAGTATGGCAGTTTCTGTTTTCAATCAGCTGCCAAAACACACCTCATTAAACTCGAGCGAATTCAGTATCTTTGTCTCCGTATTGCGTTGGGATGTATGCCCTCAACGCATACCATGAGTCTCGAGGTTTTGGCAGGCGTACTCCCACTAAAAGATCGCTTCAATTTATTATCTCTTCGGTTCCTCATCCGGTGTAAGGTTATGAATCCATTGGTGATCGGAAATTTTGAGCTGATCGAGCTAAATTTTCATTCTAGATTCATGAGTTCATATCATGAATTCACCTCTATGCAGGTTGTTCCTTCTTCGTATATTCCCAACCGTGTTTGTTTTCCTGACTACATCAATTCCTCTGTACATTTCGATCTGTTCATGAAGGAGAAAATCCATGAAAATCCAGATTATCTTAGATTGGGGTTCGTTCCTACAATCTTCAATGCAAAGTATGGGCGTATCAATTGTGATAATATATACTTTAGTGATGGGGACGAACGATTGTCTGGCGCTGCTATCTTCTGAAATCCAAATCGCATTTGCTCGCAAAGAACAAATGGCTTCCGTTTTCCTCGATATCAAAGGGGCATTTGATTCAGTTTCCATGGAAATTCTCTCAGAGAAACTTCATAATCGTGGACTTTCACCAATTCTGAATAATTTCCTGTACAATTTACTGTCAGAAAAGCACATGTTTTTCAATCATGGCAGCTTGAAATCTTCTCGATACAGTTTTATGGGCCTACCACAAGGCTCCTGCCTAAGCCCCCTCTTGTATAGTTTTTACGTCAATGATATGGATGATTGTCCAACTAGAGACAATCCGCTCAATGAAGGTTGGTAAACGCTCATCTTATTTCCTAACTAGAATAAGACAACTATTGAGTGTTTTGGTCGAAAAATTATTCAAGATTACCTTAGCATGGGTTCCCTCTCATTGTTCGATTCCGAGGAATGAGAAAGCGGACTCGCTAGCTAAGGTGGGCGCTTTAGAAGGCATACTTTTTGAAAGGCAAATTGCTTATAATGAATTTTTCCACATTCCTCGTCAGTACACGCTCGTAAGTTGGCAGCGCATGTGGAGTGGAGATGAGTTCGGTCGTTGGTTACACACGATTATCCCTAAGGTCTCGACGAGTGCATGGTTCAAGGGATTGAATGTAGGTCGTGATTTCATTCGCGTGATATCTCGGCTTATGTGCAATCACTACAACCTAAACGCGCATCTCTATCGCATTGGGCTCGCAGCAAACAATCTTTGTGATTGTGGCGATGGCTACCACGACATCGAGCATGTTGTCTGGTCGTGTATCCGGTTTCATACTGCTCGCTCTCAGCTCTCTAGAGCACTGAGAGCAAAAGGCAGACAATCGGAGATCCCCGTCCGGGATATCTTAGGTAGCCGTGATCCTGATCTTCTGCTTCATCTATACCTGTTCCTCAAGAACGCCGATGTCAACGTTTAATGATGTTTCCTTCGTTGTGTCCCCGTTTCATATCCCTCCTATCCGATCGATAAACTTTTACTTAGTCGCGGCAATACATACACACACTCTTTACAGATGCACGGGCCGAAGGTTGTGCAGTCCACTGATTATTCAACAAGAGCCAAAGGTTGTACCGCTCATGACAACTCTACACGAGCTGATGATTGCGCCGCCATTCTATCCTGGATTCCTCGAGTCGAGAAAGACGCACCACGCTAGATATGGGGTACAGACTAGGGGGGCGTTGCTGATTAATGGTCAGCTGCATCCCAATAGGAAGTATCCCGTGTCGGGCACACGTACAGAGCATTGGAGACAGCAACATCCGAATTACGAAAACACTTGTAATACTAACCTCGAGCCAACCGTGAGTAATCGGTTACATATTACTAACATAGAAAATAAGAAAAATTGTCAAAGTATTGAACTCCCGGCCCCGTGAGGCTAACGCCATATGAGCCTTGATAAAAATATATATTTTGAAAAAAAAAAAAAACAAGAATTGCTCCGAAAGTGCAATCAGATCGGTCGAACCTATATTTGATCCGATACAGGTGTTTTTTTTACATCCGTTTCTAGTGTGTATTTTTTCATCTGGTGCGCTGCGAGCGAAGTAAAGCTCATAAAAAGTGGTGCGCTATCGAGACAATCCGGCAGCAAGACACATCATCACACACGCTACACAGCGGCGGCAAGTAGAAGTTTATTTTCCTCTTTCTTCTTCCATCATTCTGAATAGCTTCTGTGCACGATTTACACCATTGTTTAAACTTTGTGTTTACCAAATCGGCAAGCGTTGGCATTAGGGGTGTCCATTTTGATACATCACCGTTGAACTATTATTGGAACTTTTTTCATTCTCAAATTACACATAATAACAAAAATTGAAATAAATAAAATTTTCAACAATAACTAATATAGTAATATAATTTCTTTTACTAATTTATATTTTCCAAATTATTATATTCTGTTCATATCGAACAGTTGTCTACTTCTTCGTTTTTATTAATATGGCAGAGGGCGGGGAGGATCCCCCATCCACGCCAAAGAATATATCAGATAATGAACCTCCTCCTGAAGAGCAGGAGGATGAAACAGAAGATGAGGAGGAAAATTCTGTTTACGAGATAGAAAGCTCTGAAGATGAGGAAAAAGACGAGAAGCAGGATTTTCGTCTTAAAGAATACCCTGATGGCGCCAAAGGCCCATTTATCGTATACTTTAGAAGAAAATCCAAACCTCTTAACGTCATTCGCATCTCAAAAGAGTTGACACAGAAATTTTCCGAAGTTACCGAGATTACTCGGATGGGGCCAGACAAATTACGAGTTGTCGTCTCCAGCAGAACCCAAGCGAATGAAATAACGCGCTGTGATCTCTTTGCGATCGAGTATCGCGTATACGTACCCTGTTGCAACGTTGAAATAGACGGTGTAATAAACGAAAAGGGTTTGACTCGAAAAGAGATACTCGATGGTGTCGGTCGCTTCAAGAACTCTTCACTTAAAAGTGTGAAATTCTTGCATGCGATCGACTGAAATCTGTGTCACTTAAAAATGACAAACGAGTCCTCAATCGGACAAACTCTTTTCGTGTGACATTTGAGGGTTCCGCCCTTCCTAACTACGTTGCAATAGGTGCACTTCGTTTACCTGTTCGGTTGTTTGTACCCCGGGTAATGAAATGCAACAAATGTATGCAACTCGGTCACACGGCCGCCTATTGTTGCAACAAAAAACGTTGCGCAGATTGTGGAGAGAGCCATGATGAGAATCCTTGCCCGAAAGAGCGCAAGTGTCTTCATTGCGGCGGGACTCCCCATGATCTTACTCAATGCCCTGTGTACATACAACGAGGGGAAAAAATCAAGCGTTCCTTAAAAGAACGTTCCAAGCGGATTTATACAGAAATGCTTTAGAGTCCCGTTCCAACGACTCAGGACAATCCCTACTCCATTCTGCAGAACGACGAGCCTGTTGCTGACGCTCCCAATGCAGGAAGTTCCGGTACATCGCAGGGTGCCATCAGGAAAAGAAAAATTACTTCTTTTCCTTCACTCCCCAGAAAGAAAACCGAAACTTCCCAAGTTGGAATGAAAACTCGAATCGAACGTGCTGAGAATAGACCGAAGCAAGTACCTCCTGGTTTAAGCGGTTCTTCTACGCACCAGGGGTCCTCAGCACTTCCCGGAGCAGCACCCAACACGTCTGCTCCTTTTTCGCGGTCGAGGCAACAGCCACAATCTGGCTTGCTTGCGCTTTCTGACCTGGTGGACAACATTTTAAATGCTTTAAATATAAACGACCCTCTTAAAAGCATAGTTTTATGTTTGCTTCCGATTGTGAGAACATTTTTGAAAGAAAAATGTGGTTTTTTGGCAGCGTTCATTTCCCTCGATGCCTGATTCAGTGCAAGAGGTCAAGGATTTGACCACTGTAATACAGTGGAATTGCAGAAGCATTATTCCTAAGCTAGATCAGTTTAAATTTTTAGTTCACAGCTCTAACTGTGATGTATTTTCTCTCTGTGAAACATGGCTTTCTTCAGCCGATGAGCTGAATTTCCACGATTTCAACATTATTCGCCTCGATCGAAATGACTCGTTTGGTGGCGTACTATTGGGGATTAAAAAATGTCACTCCTTCTATAGAGTCACTCTCCCATCGATGACAGGCATTGAAGTTGTTGCTTGCCAGACACAAATCAATGGCAAAGACCTCTGCATTGCTTCGATATATATCCCTCCCAGAACTACGGTAGGCCGCCATCAGTTCTTTGATACTATCGAGGCAATGCCGGAGCCGCGGGTAATCTTAGGTGATTTTAACTCCCATGGAACAGCATGGGGATCACTCTACGATGACAACCGTGCCACTTTGATTTATGATCTGTGCGACAACTTCAAATTGACAGTTTTGAATACTGGGGAAGCAACCAGAATAGCCAACCCTCCTGCACGGGCAAGCATGCTAGACATATCTCTATGCTCTTCTTCGTTATCCCTGGATTGCATGTGGAAGGTAATCCAAGATCCCCACGGTAGTGATCACCTACCAATAATTTTATCGATCGCTAATGAATCAAGCTTTCGTGAGTCAGTCAATATTTCGTATGACCTCACGAAGAATATTGACTGGAGAACATTTGCGGAAATAATATCTGAAGCAATTGTTTCAATGCATGAACTTCCTCCACTCGAAGAGTATAACTTTATATCGAGTTTGATTTACGAAAGCGCACTTCAAGCTCAAAAGAAACGTGTACCGGCTACCACTTTCCGACGTCGTCCTCCATCACTTTGGTGGGACAAGGAGTGTTCAAAGGTCTACCTTGAAAAATCATCCGCTTTCAAAAAATTCAGGAAAACTGGATTAGTGGAATGGTTTCTAAAGTACCAAGCTCTAGAAGCCAAACTAAAAGGTTTGATTAAAGCAAAAAAGCGTGGATATTGGCGGAAGTTCGTCAATGGTTTGTCAAGGGAGACCGCTATGAGAACTCTTTGGAATACGGCTAGGAAAATGCGTGGCTGGAACCATACAAACGAAAGTGAGGAATACTCTGACCGTTGGATTTTTAACTTTGCAAGGAAGGTTTGCCCCGACATCGTTCCTGCACAAAACGTCGTACGCGACATTCCACTTCAAAGCGATTATGAGAATTTTTCGATGGTGGAATTCTCAATTGCCCTTCTCTCATGTAACAATTCAGCTCCGGGGTCGGACAAGATTAAATTCAACTTGTTGAAGAATCTTCCCGACTTGGCAAAACAGCGTTTGCTGAACTTGTTCAACAAGTTTCTGGAGCTGAATATTGTCCCGCATGACTGGAGACAAGTGAGAGTGATAGCCATACGAAAACCCAACAAGCCGGCTTGCGATCACAACTCGTATAGGCCGATTGCAATGTTATCCTGCATTCGTAAATTGTTAGAGAAAATGATTCTACTTCGTTTGGACAAGTGGGTTGAAGCGAACAATTTGCTGTCAAATACGCAGTTTGGCTTCCGCCGAGGTAAAGGGACGAACGATTGTCTGGCGCTGCTATCTTCTGAAATCCAAATCGCATTTGCTCGCAAAGATTCCTTCCGTTTTTCTCGATATCAAAGGGGCATTTGATTCAGTTTCCATGGAAATTCTTTCAGAGAAGCTTCATAATCGTGGACTTTCACCAATTCTCAACAATTTCCTGTACAATTTACTGTCAGAAAAGCACATGATCTTCTCTCATGGCAGCTCGAAATCTTCTCGTTACAGTTTTATGGGCCTACCACAAGGCTCCTGCCTAAGCCCCCTCTTGTACAGTTTTTACGTCAATGATATGGATGATTGTCTAACTAGAGACTGCACGCTGAGACAACTTGCAGACGATGGAGTTATTTCCATCACGGGTACTAATCCCGTCGTTCTGCAAAAGTCGTTGCAAGATACCCTGAACAATCTGTTCACGTGGGCCCTCAAGCTGGGTATCGAATTCTCTACGGAGAAAACTGAAATGGTCGTTTTTTCTAGGAAGCACGAACCCGCCCAATTCCAGCTTCACCTATCCGGCAAAACGATCCAACACTCTATGTTTTTCAAATACCTGGGTGTATATTTTGATTCTAAGTGTACCTGGGGGAGACACATTGCGTATTTGAAACAGAAATGCCAGCAAAGAATCAATTTTCTCCAAACAATTACCGGAACATGGTGGGGTGCCCATCCAGGAGACCTCATTCAGTTGTACAAAACAACGATATTATCAGTGTTAGAATATGGCAGTTTTTGCTTCCGATCAGCTGCCAGGATTCATATTCTCAAGCTGGAGAGAATACAATATCGTTGCTTGCGTATAGCCATGGGGTGTTTGCATTCGACACATACGATGAGTCTCGAAGTTTTGGCAGGAGTACCCCCGCTTACTCTTCGGTTCACAGAATTATCCTACAGATTTCTCATCCGTTGCAAGATCATGAATCCATTGGTGATTGATAACTTCGAAAATCTACTCCAACTGACTCCTCAGTCAAGTTTTATGTCTATATACCATGAGTACCTTACCCACGACGTGCACCCTTCACCAGGCATCTCCAACCAAGTTTGCTTCCCATACAATTCTCTGTCATTTTTGATCTGTCCATGCGACAAAAAATCCATGGAATCCCAGATCACCTACGCTCCGATTCTATTCCGCCGATATTTTCGGCAGAATATGGGAAAGTTGGATCTGATAAAATGTTCTTTACTGACGGTTCATTCATAAACGAGTCCACTGGCTTCGGCATCTTCAATGAAAATTCCAGTGCCTCTTTCAAACTCAAAGATCCTTGTTCCGTGTATGTCGCTGAACTGGGTGCGATATATTACGCATTAGGGATCATTAAAACATTGCCCATCGACCACTATTTTATTTTTTCAGACAGTCTCAGCTCAATAGAGGCAATCCGCTCAATGAAGGTTGATAAACGCTCATCTTATTTCCTAACTAGAATAAGACAACTATTGAGTGTTTTGGTCGAAAAATTATTCAAGATTACCTTAGTATGGGTTCCCTCTCATTGCTCGATTCCGGGGAATGAGAAAGCGGACTCGCTAGCTAAGGTGGGCGCTTTAGAAGGCACACTTTTTGAAAGGCAAATTGCTTATAATGAATTTTTCCACATTCCTCGTCAGTATACGCTCGTAAGTTGGCAGCGCATGTGGAGTGGTGATGAGTTCGGTCGTTGGTTACACACGATTATCCCTAAGGTCTCGACGAGTGCATGGTTCAAGGGATTGAATGTAGGTCGTGATTTCATTTGCGTGATATCTCGGCTTATGTGCAATCACGACAACCTAAACGCGCATCTCTATCGCATTGGGCTCGCAGCAAACAATCTTTGTGATTGTGGCGATGGCTACCACGACATCGAGCATGTTGTCTGGTCGTGTATCCGGTTCCATGCTGCTCGCTCTCAGCTCTCTAGAGCACTGAGAGCAAAAGGCAGACAATCGGATATCCCCGTCCGGGATATCTTAGGTAGCCGGGATCCTGATCTTCTGCTTCATCTATACCTGTTCCTCAGAAACGCCGATGTCAACGTTTAATGATGTTTCCTTCGTTGTGTCCCCGTTTCATATCCCTCCTATCCGATCGATAAACTTTTACTTAGTCGCGGCAATACATACACACACTCTTTACAGATGCACGGGCCGAAGGTTGTGCAGTCCACTGATTATTCAACAAGAGCCAAAGGTTGTACCGCTCATGACAACTCTACACGAGCTGATGATTGCGCCGCCATTCTATCCTGGATTCCTCGAGTCGAGAAAGACGCACCACGCTAGATATGGGGTACAGACTAGGGGGGCGTTGCTGATTAATGGTCAGCTGCATCCCAATAGGAAGTATCCCGTGTCGGGCACACGTACAGAGCATCGAAGACTGTGACATACCAATTATGAGAACACTTGTAATACTAACCTCGAGTCAACCGCGAGTAATCGGTTACATATTACTAACATAGTCTAAGCAAACATTGTCAAAATATTGAACTCCCGGCCCCGTTAGGCTGACGCCATATGAGCCTTAATAAAATATATATTTTGGAAAAAATTGCTCCATCACCAGGCCGCGCAAGTCGCTTAGATCTATCCCTTTGTTCTTCCTCTTTATCATTAGATTGTTATTGGAAGGTTATCCAAGATCCACATGGAAGTGATCATTTGCCAATCAGCGTTTCTATTTCGAATTATTCTGAAACGTCAGGAACTATGAATGTTCAGCATGATTTATCTAGAAACATTGATTGGAAGAGATATTCTTCAATTATTTCAGAATCAGTGGCATTAGTTCATGAGTTACCCCCGTTAGAAGAGTATAATTTTCTAGCTGGATTAATTCATGATAGTGCTATTGATGCTCAGACGAAACGTTTTCCTGGGAATTCGTTTCGCAGTCGTCCTCCTAATCTGTGGTGGGATCAAGATTGCACAGATCTTTATAAAGAAAAATCGAATGCGTTCAAGGATTGGCGTAAATCGGGTTCCTGCGAACGTTACGACAATTACATTTATCTGGAGCGTAAATTCAAAAGCTTCATAAAAGCAAAAAAAGAGGTTATTGGCGTAATTTTGTGAATGGGCTTTCCCGAGAGTCTTCTTTGAGCACTCTTTGGAGAGTTGCCAGACAAATGAGAAATTCTTCTCATTCAAATGAACAGATTGAATATTCTGAAAGGTGGATCTATGACTTTGCCAAGAAGATATGCCCAGATTCAGCCCCCGCTCCACCTCCCTTCCTGGAGACATCTGATGATATTGCTCCTCCATTCAGTATGGCTGAATTTTCGCTTGCACTTCTGTCATGTAACAATTCGGCTCCGGGGTCAGATAGGATCAAATTCAACTTATTGAAAAACCTTCCTGATAATGCGAAGAAACGTTTGTTAAAATTGTTCAATGTTTTTCTTGAGCAGAACGTTGTTCCACATGAGTGGCGACAGATTAAAGTTACAGCTATTCTGAAACCTGGTAAACCTGCGTCTGATTATAATTCTTATAGACCAATAGCAATGCTTTCTTGCATTCACAAATTATTAGAGAAAATGATTCTAAGTCGCTTAGACAGCTGGATAGAATCCAACAACCTTCTCTCACCTTCGCAGTTCGGGTTTCGTAGAGGCAAAGGAACTAATGATTGTCTTGCTCTGCTTTCATCAGAGGTTGACATCGCCTTGAGTAAAAAGCAACAAATGGCATCAGTGTTCCTAGACATCAAGGGCGCCTTTGATTCAGTTTCCATTGAGGTTCTTTTTGAAAAACTTCATCTAAATGGGTTTTCTCCAAAATTAAATAGTTTTCTGTTTAACCTTATGCGTGAAAAACATATGAGTTTTTCCCATGGTTCTTCGTCAGTTTTACGAATTAGCTACATGGGTCTCCCTCAAGGCTCATGTCTTAGTCCAATCCTTTACAACTTTTATGTGAATGACATTGATGTTTGTTTATCAGGTAATTGTACTTTGAGACAATACGCAGATGATTGCGTAGTGTCGGTAATGGGCAAAGATAGTATTGATCTGTATAATCCCTTGCAGATTTCTCTTGATAATTTGGTTGATTGGGCTTGTAAATTGGATTTTGAGTTTTCTACTGAAAAGTCAGAGATGGTTGTGTTTTCAAGAAAACACCATCCTGCTCAACTGCAACTTAAACTTTTGGGTAGAACAATAGGGTAGGCTCTCTTTGTCATCCAAGTATTTAGGAGTTGTGTTTGACTCCAGAGGCACATGGGGTAAACACATAGGCTACTTGAAACAAAAATGTCAGAAACGAATAAATTTTCTTCGATCCATAACAGGGACTTGGTGGGGGGGCCCATCCTGACGACTTAATTAGGTTGTATAAAACAACCGTTCTATCTGTTATGGAGTATGGAAGTTTTTGCTTCAGATCCGCTGCCCGTACTCATATTCTGCAACTGGAGAGAATTCAATATCGCTGTTTGCGTATTGCTCTAGGATGTATGCAGTCAACGCATACAATGAGCCTAGAAATTTTAGCTGGCATCCTTCTTCTTTCTGTTTCGAGTTATCATTCCGTTTTTTGATACGTTGTGAAACATTCAATCCGATAGTGATAGCAAACTTTGAAAAAATGCTAACCTTAGGTACTCAATCTAAGCGAATGTTACTATATCATGAATTTCTGACCCTGGAAAGCCCATCGGCTTCATCTGGTTTCCAATCCATTCCTTCAATTTTGTTTATTCCTTCTATTAATTTTGACTTGACAATGAAAGTTTATGTTAGTGGTATTTCAGGTGATCTCCGCAAAATAGTTATGCCTGCAATATTCTTGTCAAGATATAAACATATTGACTCAACCAAAACTTTTTTTACTGATGGATCCAGTCTTCATGGTTCCACAGGCTTTGGGGTATTTAATATTAACTTCTCCACATTCCGTAAGCTTAGTTTACCTTGTTCGGTGTTTGTTGCGGAATTGGCTGCGATATACACTGCTTTACAACATATTCAGTCCTTGTCACCCGAACATTTTTACATCTTTTCTGATAGTCTCAGCTCTTTAGAGGCACTTCGTTCGGTAAGGTCTAGATATTCTTCGTATTTCTTGTCTGGAATCCAACAGATTTTAAGTGTTTTGATGAGTAGATCATTTAATATCACTTTTGTATGGATTCCCCCTCATTGTTCGATACCAGGAAATGAAAAAGCAGATTTTCTAGCTAAAAAGAGTCTTATTTCATAGGCCCATTACTTTTGATGAATATCTCAATATTCCTCGTGAACGTGCACTTGAATCTTGGCAGACAAGTTGGAATGGAAGTGATAAAGGTCGGTGGCTGTATTCTATCATTCCTAAAGTTTCCCTCAAATCATGGTTCAAAGGATATAATTATTCTCGTGATTTCATACGGGTAGTGTACAGACTAATGTCTAATCATTATTCCTCGAATGCACATCTTTTCCGAATTAATATTAGTGATAGTAACTTATGTGTTTGCGGTATAGGTTATCACGATATTGATCACATTGTGTGGTATTGCTCTGATTTTCAAAAGAACAGGTTATCTTTAATAGAAAATTTCCGCGAAAAGGGAATGACACCCTATGTTTCGATCCGCGACGTTCTGGCTACACGCAATCTCGATGCAATTTCGTTGATATATTATTTCCTCAAGTCCATATACTTTCAAGTATGAGTATGTGTGTATTTTTTCTGTTATTTTTAATTATCGTTTACATCTCCAACTTTTTTGTTTTTTGTTATTATTAATTCTATTATTTACCAATAATCTATGGTTTTAATGTTTTAATTTTTCTCCAACTATTTCTCTCAGAACTTAAACACATTCAGAATCACGCATTCGCACGCAATCTTCAAGGAGGTGGGTATCTCTATCAAAAAATCCTCAAGAAGAAGCCTCAAATATTATTTTATTATGTATTGTTATATAATTATTTATATTGTATCATTTCTTGAAAAAACTATAGGGTTTTTATGCCTTTTTGAGAAAGAACATTTGCATAGTTCTACTCACAAGGGCTTTTCCCTATTCAAAAACACGGCTCATTGATGCTTAACGTTGCTGAGCCAATTGAAAATAAATGATTTAAAAAAAAACAATTCTTACTAGGCGTTATTTAAATACTTGAACCACGTTATCCTGAACCTAACTCAACCTATTTTCTATAAATTTTCCGATATTCCCACTGTGACTTTCCGTTATAATATAAAATTATCAGTTTCAACCTAGTTTCGCACTAGGTTCAACCCGAAAGCTGTTGGGTTCGCAGTCGGGTTCACCAATACAACTATACTGAACTGTAAATTTTCGAGTATTGTTTTGGAAAATCTAAAAATAAAGACTATAAAAATGGAAAACCTGTTGCTTTTGCTTTTGTAGTATTGGAATCGTCATTCAATTCGGATTCTAATTTTGAAGAGTATAATCGCTTAGACAGCATTAAGCCTCGTGTGCTTTAATTGGGAGGCGAAAACGATTATGGATTTTCAGGTGGAATAAACATGCTTTTAAAATAAAAATTATGAATGAAAATCTACATTTACGTATCGAATATGTATTTTATGTAAACGGAAACTGTCTGATGATGATTTTATATTACAACGGTAATTTTTTGTGGAATAAACAAGAAATGCATCGACAAATGGTTAAATGAGTGTCAGGACTACATGTGTTAGGTAGTCCAACAACATGAAGTAGAAATTTTCATTCAAACTTTTATAATTTTACACTGCGCTTGGTCCTTCTCATCTGATAGAGAATAGTTTGCCTCCCAAGCACTAATATCGCCACCAGACTTCGACACTGTACATTTGTCATCGCAAATATAAACAAATCAGACTATATAACGCACACTAACAAACCGCCTCATTCGTGAACCCAAAAACTTTTTTTTTTATTACAGAGTCAGTTTTAACTAACCCAGTTTCAAAAACGAATTCACTATTAGAGAACCACGCTATAGAGACGACCCTTCTGGCCTTCGGGCGGTGAATATCATACTAAAGGGTGTGTCACATCAAATTGCATCACGGAAAAAACGCTGTAGAAATTTGAAAATGTTCTAAAAAATAAAATAAAATAATAAAATAATAAAAAATAATAAATCGGTCCTGATTTAGCAGGACATGCCCTAACTTCTAGAGCCATTTGGGGTGTCCTGATTTATTTTTCATATTCTAGAATTTGTCCTGATTTTCATAAGAAACTCAATTTAATTGACGAATATTTTATTTGTATATTTTGATCTTGAGTAATCACTTTTTTATTGGTGATGAAAATTGTGCAAGCATGTAAAGAGGGACAATTGCATTTTTCGCAAAACCTTCCTTTGTTTTCATTTCTCCGAACATGGTGTTGTTTTTGTGTTTTTTCTCGATTGATTTTTTTAAGAGAATGTAAAGATTATGAGATTAAATGCTGCATATGTTATACATACGTGTCAATGGCTGCGTTTCATGGATTGTACTCCGACACTATTGCGCATGTTGTTTTAAGACTCAGAAACCACAAAAAACATGTGCTCGTACAACGACAGAAGTCATCATCATCTAGGACGCACTGGAGTTGGCATTATAGGAGCCCTCGATAATCCCACTTTTGTCGAGCGATTCCTGCTAGCAACCCGCAGCCGTCCTGGTCCTACGTGTGGGTGTGGCGACGGGGTCTTCCAACTCGATACCGCCGGCAAGTATGATTCCATTTTGCCCCCGACGACTCTTGATCCGCCCTTCGATTTCAGCCACCCTCTGCCAACGTTGTTTGATCGACCTTCGCTAGTCAGTCGGACTCTGGGAAGCGCTAAAGTTGATATCATGAGAACCCTCGATCGAAGTATTAACCGAACACTGGGACGCACTGAAATTGGCGTTATGGGAGGCCTCGATCCCCCCACTGTAGTCGAGTCATTTATGACAGCGACCCGCAGCCGTCCCGGTCCTACGTGTGGGTTTGGTAACGGGGTCTCCCAAATCGACACCGTCGGCAAGTATGATTCCGTTTGCCCTCAATGGCACCTGATCCACCAATCGATTTCAGACTATCTTCATCTGATCGATCGTAGCTTACTACCTAGACTGAGTGACGCACTGCTACCCAAGTACGACAAAACAACTCACAACTTTACGATCTCCTCGTTTACTACTAGAACGTGGATGGGCTAAATACGTGCGCCAACGATTACCTATTGATAACATCGGACAATACTACGAAGTTTTTCGATGTGATCGTTCCCCGTACAATAGTTTTAAAGCATCTGGAGGTGACGTTTTGTTGGCAGTTCGGCAGGATCTGAAGGCGCGGATTATCGAGGATGTCACTTGGCGCACAGTCTGGGCGGAAATCGAACTCGTTGGCCATAAGCTCTTCTTCTGTGTGGTGTACTTTTCACGTGATCGTATCAATGACTCTTCTTTGATTGGAGACCACATCAAATCCGTAGAAACTATCTGTATTTTTGCCGCTACAGTCGACGAAATAATAATTAATCTTCAATCTCCCGTGTCTTAGCTGGCGTTCTTCGACCCAAGGGTGGGATAGATCAACAGCGAACCTAATGAAAATAATCGCATTCTGGACTTGTACTTTGTATCAACGAACGTGATCTGCAGAGCAATTTTAGAAGAAATCCGAAGTCGTTTTGGCGATACGTCAACAAATAACGCAAGGAAGATGGATTGCCTTCAACTATGTCGTACGAGGGCACGGCTAGTTCGAATACGGAAGAGATATGTCGATTATTCTCGAGAAAGTTGTCCACTGTGTTTTCATATTGTTCGCTATCTACAGCGCAAGTTGCTTCTGCTGCCAGGAATGTTCCTTCATTGAGTTTTGAGCTTTTAGCGGCTTCGATATAGAGGTGTCTCATATTCTTACCGCCGCCGCTAAACTAAAATCCTCTGTTAGTCCAGGCTCAGATGGTATTCCATCTTTGCTTTTGAAAAGCTGCATACACAGTTTAGCGACTGTTGTATCTCTTCCGGCTTTTTTGGCTTCTGAAATTTTTCTTGAGCTTTGAAAAAACAGTCGAAGTGTATCCGGTGCACAAGAGAGGTGATAAACGGAATGTCGATAATTATCGTGGTATCTCAACGCTTTGTGCTGTTTCTAAACTCTTCGAATTAGTTATGATGGAACCAGTCTACTACCATTGGAAGCATTACATAAGTGATGACCAACATGGATTTATGCCAAAGCCCTCAACTTCGTCGAACCTGTTATTTTTTTCAAATTACTTAGTTGATAGTTTGTCACGGAATAACCAAACCGATGCCATCGGTACGGATTTGACTGTTGCATTCGACAAGACTAATCACGGCATTGCAATCGCATAGCTGGATTTTCAGGTGGAATAAACATGCTTTTAAAATAAAAATTATGAATGAAAATCTACATTTACGTATCGAATATGTATTTTATGTAAACGGAAACTGTCTGATGATGATTTTATATTACAACGGTAATTTTTTGTGGAATAAACAAGAAATGCATCGACAAATGGTTAAATGAGTGTCAGGACTACATGTGTTAGGTAGTCCAACAACATGAAGTAGAAATTTTCATTCAAACTTTTATAATTTTACACTGCGCTTGGTCCTTCTCATCTGATAGAGAATAGTTTGCCTCCCAAGCACTAATATCGCCACCAGACTTCGACACTGTACATTTGTCATCGCAAATATAAACAAATCAGACTATATAACGCACACTAACAAACCGCCTCATTCGTGAACCCAAAAACTTTTTTTTTTATTACAGAGTCAGTTTGGAACTAACCCAGTTTCAAAAACGAATTCACTATTAGAGAACCACGCTATAGAGACGACCCTTCTGGCCTTCGGGCGGTGAATATCATACTAAAGGGTGTGTCACATCAAATTGCATCACGGAAAAAACGCTGTAGAAATTTAATTTTTAAGAATTATATCTTCAGCTTTCGCTTATAATCAGATAAGAGTGTATAGATCACGTTGGCCATGCTTCACTGTCATTTTTTCGTAAATTTGGAAAAATGTCGTCGTACGAAAAAGAGCGTCGTGAATTAATCCTGTGCACTCATTTCGAGAATCCGGAGTTGTTACATCGGGACATCGGTAAGATGCTGGGAATCGTTCAATCCACGGTCAGCAGAGTACTGAAACGATACTTCGAGAACCTAACCATCGACCGGAAGGTGAAGAACGGCAAAAATGGATGCTCCGTCAGTGAAAAAGATCACAAGCGCGTAGTTAAGCAGTTTAGACGTGATCCGAGAAGTTCGGTCCGGGATGTCGCCAATAAGCTGAATTTGTCAAGTTCAATCGTCCAGCGGACCAAGCAGCGGGAGGGCCTGCGTACATACCAGGTTCAGAAAGCTCCTAACCGTGACGAAAGGCAAAACATGGTGGGGAAGACGCGAGCCCGGAAGCTGTACACCGAAATGCTGACGAAGCCGCATTGCCTGGTAATGGACGACGAAACCTACGTCAAAGCGGACTTTCGTCAGCTGCCGGGCCTGTTGTTCTTCTCCGCAGAGGACAAATTCAGCGTTCCGGAGGAGATTCGCAAGCAGCAACTATCCAGGTTTGCCAAAAAGTACATGGTGTGGCAAGCGATCTGCTCTTGCGGAAAGCGGAGCGCCCCCTTCGTGATGACCGGCACGGTAAACGGGCAGGTTTACCTTAAGGAGTGCCTACAGAAGCGCTTATTACCACTGTTGAAGCAGGACGAGGGCCCGACCATCTTCTGGCCGGATCTCGTTTCGTGCCACTATTCAAAGGACGTGTTGGAGTGGTACGAAGCCAACGGGGTTACCTTCGTGCCAAAGGAAATGAACCCGCCCAACGCGCCGGAGCTTCGCCCAATAGAGAAATATTGGGCGTTTATGAAGCAGGCCCTCCGGAAGAACCCAAAAGTTGTCAAATCGAAGGCGGACTTCAAGAGAAAATGGATTTCTGTTCAAAAAAAACTACAACCTGACGTTGTACAGAACCTTATGGACGGGGTAAAGAGGAAGGTGCGAGCATACGGGCTTGGGCTCGAAGTATGAATAAAAAGAAAATGCCAAAAGTTGTTTAATAGTTTTTATTTTACTGTCTAAAATTTTCAAAAGGATCGATCTACTGGGCGAATTTCTACAGCGTTTTTTCCGTGATGCAATTTGATGTGACACACCCTTTAACATTCCTTTCCTTCCCCTGGTGACTGTAAAGACGTGGCCGGCGTCGTTATTGGCTATATAAAGCTCGATTATCCGAAAAATGCGCAATGAGAATGATTTGCTACTCCCAAGCGTCATTCGGTGTGTTCTTTGTACAATTTCGCTGGTTCAGGTCAATCACGGAGAGTAACTACGAAGTGTAAAGTCTACCCGAGCTCAATCTCAAATTAAAGGTGTCATTACGCTGACAATTTGGTTGTATTCCTGATCCCTCCATTCTAGTGTTTTGGCGCCATTTTTTATCTTCAGTGCTTAAAAAAAACTGTACCGAAAATGATGAAAATGTTCTAAAAAAAAAAATTAAATTATAAAATAATAAAAAATAATAAATCGGTCCTGATTTAGCAGGACATGCCCTAACTTCTAGAGCCATTTGGGGTGTCCTGATTTATTTTTCATATTCTAGAATTTGTCCTGATTTTCATAAGAAACTCAATTTAATTGACGAATATTTTATTTGTATATTTTGATCTTGAGTAATCACTTTTTTATTGGTGATGAAAATTGTGCAAGCATGTAAAGAGGGACAATTGCATTTTTCGCAAAACCTTCCTTTGTTTTCATTTCTCCGAACATGGTGTTGTTTTTGTGTTTTTTCTCGATTGATTTTTTTAAGAGAATGTAAAGATTATGAGATTAAATGCTGCATATGTTATACATACGTGTCAATGGCTGCGTTTCATGGATTGTACTCCGACACTATTGCGCATGTTGTTTTAAGACTCAGAAACCACAAAAAACATGTGCTCGTACAACGACAGAAGTCATCATCATCTAGGACGCACTGGAGTTGGCATTATAGGAGCCCTCGATAATCCCACTTTTGTCGAGCGATTCCTGCTAGCAACCCGCAGCCGTCCTGGTCCTACGTGTGGGTGTGGCGACGGGGTCTTCCAACTCGATACCGCCGGCAAGTATGATTCCATTTTGCCCCCGACGACTCTTGATCCGCCCTTCGATTTCAGCCACCCTCTGCCAACGTTGTTTGATCGACCTTCGCTAGTCAGTCGGACTCTGGGAAGCGCTAAAGTTGATATCATGAGAACCCTCGATCGAAGTATTAACCGAACACTGGGACGCACTGAAATTGGCGTTATGGGAGGCCTCGATCCCCCCACTGTAGTCGAGTCATTTATGACAGCGACCCGCAGCCGTCCCGGTCCTACGTGTGGGTTTGGTAACGGGGTCTCCCAAATCGACACCGTCGGCAAGTATGATTCCGTTTGCCCTCAATGGCACCTGATCCACCAATCGATTTCAGACTATCTTCATCTGATCGATCGTAGCTTACTACCTAGACTGAGTGACGCACTGCTACCCAAGTACGACAAAACAACTCACAACTTTACGATCTCCTCGTTTACTACTAGAACGTGGATGGGCTAAATACGTGCGCCAACGATTACCTATTGATAACATCGGACAATACTACGAAGTTTTTCGATGTGATCGTTCCCCGTACAATAGTTTTAAAGCATCTGGAGGTGACGTTTTGTTGGCAGTTCGGCAGGATCTGAAGGCGCGGATTATCGAGGATGTCACTTGGCGCACAGTCTGGGCGGAAATCGAACTCGTTGGCCATAAGCTCTTCTTCTGTGTGGTGTACTTTTCACGTGATCGTATCAATGACTCTTCTTTGATTGGAGACCACATCAAATCCGTAGAAACTATCTGTATTTTTGCCGCTACAGTCGACGAAATAATAATTAATCTTCAATCTCCCGTGTCTTAGCTGGCGTTCTTCGACCCAAGGGTGGGATAGATCAACAGCGAACCTAATGAAAATAATCGCATTCTGGACTTGTACTTTGTATCAACGAACGTGATCTGCAGAGCAATTTTAGAAGAAATCCGAAGTCGTTTTGGCGATACGTCAACAAATAACGCAAGGAAGATGGATTGCCTTCAACTATGTCGTACGAGGGCACGGCTAGTTCGAATACGGAAGAGATATGTCGATTATTCTCGAGAAAGTTGTCCACTGTGTTTTCATATTGTTCGCTATCTACAGCGCAAGTTGCTTCTGCTGCCAGGAATGTTCCTTCATTGAGTTTTGAGCTTTTAGCGGCTTCGATATAGAGGTGTCTCATATTCTTACCGCCGCCGCTAAACTAAAATCCTCTGTTAGTCCAGGCTCAGATGGTATTCCATCTTTGCTTTTGAAAAGCTGCATACACAGTTTAGCGACTGTTGTATCTCTTCCGGCTTTTTTGGCTTCTGAAATTTTTCTTGAGCTTTGAAAAAACAGTCGAAGTGTATCCGGTGCACAAGAGAGGTGATAAACGGAATGTCGATAATTATCGTGGTATCTCAACGCTTTGTGCTGTTTCTAAACTCTTCGAATTAGTTATGATGGAACCAGTCTACTACCATTGGAAGCATTACATAAGTGATGACCAACATGGATTTATGCCAAAGCCCTCAACTTCGTCGAACCTGTTATTTTTTTCAAATTACTTAGTTGATAGTTTGTCACGGAATAACCAAACCGATGCCATCGGTACGGATTTGACTGTTGCATTCGACAAGACTAATCACGGCATTGCAATCGCATAGCTGGCAAAGCTCGGATTCACAGGAACGATGTTAAATTGGTTTAAATAATAGAACGCGTTACTTCGCGTTACCGTCGGTGATATCAGTTCCAACGTTTTTTCTGCAACGTCCGGTATTCCTCAAGGAAGCCACCGCGGACCTCTGATCTTCCTAATCTATTTTAACGACATTTTCATAGCATCAGAATGACCTCGTGTTTCATTTGCGGGTTCTATTGCCGTAGCAGTTCTGTGGCCGACTGCCGGTTTCTTCAACAACAACTGGATACTATAGCCGAATGGTGCGCCACGAAATGTATAATCGTAAATCCATTGAAATGCTAGACGATAACCTTTTCTAGAAAGAAAGAATCGATAACGTTCGAGTACGTACTCTCTGGTGTTCCCATTTCAAGAGTTTTGGTGGACAAAGATTTTGGAGTGATCTTGGACTCGAGATTGTCGTTCAAAGAACATGTGCCGTACGTTGTAAATAAAGCATCTAGAAATTTGGGACTTATTATGTGGGTTTCAAAAACCTTCACAGACGTACATTGTATCAAGTCTCTATATTGCGCTCTAGTTCGGCCGATTCTGGAATGCTGCAGCATCGTTTGGAACCTGCACTATCAAACTGGCATCACGAGAATCGAGTCCGTTCAGCGGAGATTCATTCGGTACACACTTCGTCGTCTGCTTACGTGGCGCAATTCACACCAGCTCCATAACTAGGGAAAGCCGTTGCTTGCTGATTCATCTGGATTCTCTGTAGAACAAAAGTGCGCTTGCGAAATCTATGTTTGTGGCGGATACACTCACTGGTCGCGTCGAAATAATTTTAAATAATCTTACCTCTTTAAATAAACCTGAAATTTTAAATAATCTTAATCTGAACGAACCACTTCTACGGTTGCGAAGAATCGCTTCTCTGCGTACCATTCTTTAGCGGACGAATTATGGCATGTAGGGGAAAAGGGGGGAATTTGGACCACCTAAGCAAATCGCCTAATATTTCCAAACCAATACGGTCTAAATAAAAAATGTTACATTGTATATTGAGCTACACTTGTTTTCTCTCAATAAATAATGTTTAATCACTATATAAAGCTTCAATCTACCGAATATATCATAAAACAAAAGAGAGGATTTTTGGACATTAAAATTTGATGCGGGATCATTTGGACCGCCTGTGTGGTGATTTGGTCCAGTGTGTGTTTCATCGAAAAAAACATACTTATGTTTATGTAAAGTATTTTGGGATAATGTTACAATCAGTAACAATGTTTTCGGATCGATACCAGGTGTCTTGGCCAGATTCCAGACCAGAAAAGTTGGATTGACACCATCTCGAATTCTGATTCATTCAATTCATTTTCAAATACTATTGATGCTTGGTCAAAGAAAATCCGTTCTCGATGGCCTGCGTTGCTCTTTCAAGCTACTCCTTCTTCTAACGTTGTCTGCCCATCCTCTTTTTGTAATTCTGCGGCATCTGGAATCAACTAGACCAAATAAAAGTCTCAAACCTGTAGGACCAATTCACCCCACAGAAGCGTGTCCATGTCACCCCACACAACACGTTAAAATTAAAATGCATACAGTTTCGCTACATCAAATTGTTCCTCTTCTGTAGGCGAACAGAACCTTACTGCACAATACACGAAAAGTTTGTTTAATTAGCGGGAAAACCCTTAAAACCACTACCGGAAAACTCACATTTTTTGACGATCAATGTGCTTGCTGTGTTTATGCTACCGTTTCCCTCTACTTGGTAAGTTATACCAAAGTTTTCTTTCCTTTAGGTACATACGGTTCAACAATATAAGGAAATGACATTATAAAAAATCCAAGTTGAGCCGTAATTTTTTAGATAAAGGGGTGGTTCAAATCATCACATATGACCAAATCACCCCGTGTTACCCTACACAGCACTAGCCAGTCTTCAGCGTGCATTGAATGCAGTTTCGACGGTGTTCGACTTTAACGTTTTTCGTTTTACATTGAAACAACGGTTCCTAGATTTAATTAGAAGTAGCTATTCGGATCATTAGGACCACTAGTCCATTAGTCTGTTGATGCCAAATAAATAAATAAATCCTTGGAGTCGTTTCACCGCATCGATCATCCGAGAAATATGTCAAACAAATACATTTGAGTATGTTGGTTTCTTGAAGTACAAATCACAGACAACATGCTTTTTTTTATTTATATCTAAAAAGAATGACAATGATTTGGTCATAATCGTGGCTGTTACAGGTGTCCTGATTTTCAATCTCGACCAGATGGTTTCCCTAGTCCAGAACCAATTTCAAAAAGGGATGCTAAATGGACCCTCTTTTGTTGCTTCGAAAATATTTAACACGTTCACTCAGGCGCCAGCCATCAATGGCTCGCACAACCCTGGCTCATAGGGCGGCGTTCGTTTCCAGGGGAGTGCATTTGATTTGTGCGTCTTTGACTCTCGTCTGTCATCTCATATAGGTTTAGAATCACAATTTTTGAAGGTGTAGAAAAAAGGGACTTCCGATTTGGCCTCTGCTTTCCCCCTATTTACTCATAAACCACACCGACCAGTATAAAACATAGTCTAAGTTATGCTATACATTTCAATGCAGAAGTCGTCAAAAAACAAAAAAGGAAATTGTGATGAACGGCCGTTGCATGGTAAATACTCTCAAACTAGTTTTCATGACAAAGCATAACAAAAAAAAAATAATTTGTTAAAAAATATATAACAATTTTGCTCTACATCATCTACATCAAAAAGAAGAGTGATAAGCCAGTTGTCTCGCCTCGGGACTTTTTTATTCGATTAATTTTGACAATCAATTTGAATCTATTCACATTACTCAGATGCAGCCTTCTGACAGGAAGCCATGTTTTTGATGCCAACATCTCGAGTACCAAAGCAGCTGAGATGTAGGCGGTTTGAATACCCGGAAAAGTTACAGATAAAAACTTAGATAGAAATCTTCGAACCAACCGTTAAATTTAAACGAGAACCTTGCGGAAAATGTTGCTAAGCGTCGCGGAAAGGAGGGATCTGGTTCGAAAGAAAGAAAAAGTTCGGTCGTCCGACTTAAGGCAGTATTTTAGTTTAGAAATTTGAAAAAAAATATTTTTCCTTCATATTTCTGTAGTTTAGGCATTCGAGAATATACCCTAGAAAGAACTTGTCGGAAATACTATTATTTACCGAGTTAAAGCCATTTGAGTGATGCGGTATCTAACCTGGTACGGCCGTAACAATGGACTACACGATATCTCAAGTTCTACTATTAATTTCGAATTTATATGGATATATTCTGTGTAATAAATTAATTTTTAAATTTTGACTTTTTTTAAAAAAATCTGTAAACATAAGAAAAAACGTTTTGAACCGCATTTTGTTTTTCAAACGGCTGTCATTTTGTTAAAAAAGATGTTTCTGATTTGTCCGAGGTTCATGCGATAGCAACATCTTTGGGGCTGTCCACATACCACGTGGACAACTTTAGGGGGGGTAGGGGTTACGAAAATGTCCACGCTTGTCCACGGTGAGGGGGGAGGGGGTTTTGATAATGTCCACGTGGACACGTTAAGTATTTTTTAAAGTAAAACATTCATAGTCAAAATTAAATGAGATCTGAACTACCTGAGAATGCTGCTCGGTTAAACATCCATATTTTTTCATATGACTGAACCTCTTTCCTGAAATTCTGAAGGTAACGCACATGAACTAGGATCCATCAATTTATTCCAATCGGTAATAGAGGGCCATTAAATCTGTCAGGATAAATACACCCAAAAACACAAAGAATGTTGGATTTTTTGTAGTATTATAAATCACGAATTAAGTGCTGGTTCAATTCAGCCTTTCTTCTTGATGACAAAACTTTTTTGATTTTTTTTTCGAGAACTCTCAAGGATTTCTGAACATTGAAACGAACCACAAATTCTTCCATTAGTGTACCGGTCGTATCTCTGCAGATCTATTTCTTGCGATGATGTTGTTCTTCATTGATGTCTGGTAATTTTTGTAATACGCTTCTTTTCAGTTGTCTGGAAAGTTCATGCTGCTACTGCTGGCAATCAAATCGAGACAATTATCAAGATTAATCCTTGATGCACATGAATTAGTAGATTCGCTACAGATGTCGAAAATCACCGTTCATAAGAAACGAAGCATCACGAAAAACGCTACAATGCATGGACTACATATTAACCCACATTATGGAACCCGATCGGATTTGACATATCGCAATCCTAACGAAATAAACTTTTGCATTCTGCATTTCAAAGTTGCAACATTTACACAACCCGATAGGATTTGACTCGATCAGATTAAGGGGGATAGAGACACGAATTCCGGACGTTTCTTCGAGCTCCGAAAAAGTAAAACAAAGAATATTTTTACCATCCATCCATCCATTTGTTTATCTATCTTTCAACAATAAAACAAAAATTGAACGGAAAAAAAATTGAACGGTTCAAAAAAAAGTTCTGCCATGGAGTACACGATTCCAGCCCTTATGGTTATCTCAGGTCAGGCCAAAAAAGTGTTTTTTGACAAAATGGCGGAAATTTGAAGAAAAAAAATGCTGTTTAAAACATTTTTTTCACGTTTCTTGATTTTTTTAAAATAGTAAAGTTACGAAATTATGATTTTTTATAGGTTCATGCGATAGATAGATGTATAAAGACTGTATTCATATAAACAAAGATCGGATAGGTAGAACTTGAGGTATCGTGTAAGCCAGTTTGAAAAAAACATGTTTCGAGAAAAACGCGTTTGAAGTTAATTGTTATGGCCGTACTAGATAAGATATCACATAACTAAAATGGCTATATCTTGGTAAATAATGAGATTTTCGAAAATCTCTTCTATGGTATATTCTTAAATGTATGAATTAAAGAAATATGAAGAAAAAAAAATTATTTTTCTCAAATTTCTAGACTAGAATACCCTCTTAAAGAACGCAACATTGTGCTAATTTCAAATCCGACCGGATTCCGGAATAAGGGGTTATTTTACCGAAAAACACTTGAGGGGACTTACCTCAATCTGCGATTCGTTTCATAAACGCAACGAAAATACATATTTGTAGCGAATTGAAAAGGGCAAATCATTCACTAGAATGTTGAGTAAAAAAAAAACATAGCAAGTGAATGGAGCCCCGAAGCAGGTTTTCGCTTGAAGAAAGTTATGGCTGGGTCTGGTAGGACTGAAGAAAATCTGTATCATAAGCTTCTACCAAGCAACTAGTTTCGATGAATTTCAACAAGTACTGCTAACAGCTGAACATATTAAAATCAACGATCCAGAACGCTTCTTGAGCACTTCTAAAACTCCACCCGATATTGCATCTTCAGATTATTAACTGTTAAAATTCTTATAAGAACTTCAACTTACTGCATAGCATAAGTTCTGAGAGGATGGAATTCTCAAGTTGCATGAAGGATGCTGAAATATTCAGAAAAAAACGGTGCATCTATGATCGAAAGGATGTATGTCTACAAAAATATGCTTTTGGTTTTTTCCTTAGAAATCGGCACAAATTTTTCAGGACAATATTTAGCATGGTTTATTAATTAAGAGTTGTAGGTCAACGGAATCATCGATCACGATGATACTTCAGATGTTTTGTTTTTACTAGGTGCATTATAGCCATCAGGCACTACCGAACCTGTAAAAGCGAAAGTCATTGATGTTTAGACGAGAAAATTCTGTTTTCAAACAAAGTGCTCGATTTCATTGTCTGACTTTTTGAAAACTCAAACAGCCAGTCAGCTTTAATAAAAATACTCGAGAGTAAGTTCACAATCGATATTTTGATATGTAAATGGAGATAAAGTAAATGGAATTCGGAAGAAAATAATGAGGACAATGTTAAAAAAAAACGAAAATTTCAAGACAAATCGTTACCATTGGTAAGGCTATAATTTTTATCAATAAAAATATGGAATAGAAAATAGAAACAAACTTGAAATTTAATTTATGCGAAAAAAATATAATTTCTTGATTTTTTCCTCAAAACCGGAGGAATGGACACGTGGACAACAGGGGGAGGGGTATAATGAATGTCCACGCTTGTCCGCGGAGGGGGAGGGGGGTGTCTAAAATCCTGCTTTTTCTGTCCACGTGGTATGTGGACAGCTTCTTTACTGATTCAGAACCCTTTTCGATTTTTTTGTTTCAGATAACCAGAAGGTCTGGAATCGTGTACGTCATGGCACAAATTTTTTTTACACTCTCACTTCATCAGCTCTTAACTATTCTAGTTATGAATATTTTTCCTCCGTTCAATTGCTTTATTGTTAACAGAAAGATGAAAAAATAATTATATTTATTTATTTATTTGTCAATTCATCAACGGGCTTTAAGGGCCCCAATGATGTACTTAAAAGTGTATAAAAATCTAAATCTAAGTTTAAATCTGAACATGAATCAATTACAATTAACTTACAATTACAATTAATTACATCAAATTACAGTCATCACATATTGAAAATACACATTAAAATAATAATCACGTGGCAGTTTGTTCTGTGAAGAAAGAGCTAAATCTCCGACGAAGAAGCGTTCGGGATAGATGGTAATCGAACAGCCTGGCTACCCTGTTGAAAAGTCTTTGCAGACCACTTAATCCACCGAATATGCCGTAGTTTGTATGTTGTGCGGGCAATCGTAACATCGAGTTATTTCGGAGAGCGCGAGGTCGGACGTTGAAATTTATTTTTTCCAGGAGAACGGAACAATCGAAGCGTCCTTGTAAGGTATCGGCTATCATCAAAGCTCTGGCTGTGTCTCTACGAAGCGACAAAGGTTCCAACCTGATAAGCTGACAACGACTCTGGTAACTCGGTAATCGGAGGGCGTCAGTCCACGGCAACCTGCGCAGAGCGTATCTTATAAACCTTCGTTGAACTGATTCGATCCTTTCGACACCGTTGTTGTAATGTGGAGTCCAAACAGCTGCACCATACTCTAAGATGGAGCGAGTGAGGGAGCAGTAGAGAGACTTAAGACAGTAGATGTCGGTAAAATTTTTAGCAATCCTGAAGATGAACCCCAGAGTTCTGGATGCTTTATTGACTATGAATGTGATGTGCGGTTTGAAAGAAAGTTGCATGTCTAAAATGACACCTAGGTCCTTGACTTCGCTGACACGCTCAATTTCCGTGCCGAACAGGACATAGTTGTGTAATATGGTCTGTCTCGTGCGCGAAAACGAGATGACGGAACATTTAGCGGGGTTTACCTCCATTCGATTAAGAATACACCAATCGGCAAAAGCATCCATCTGTCGTTGAAGGAAGCGACAATCTTCAGTCGAGCTGACCTGAAGGTAAATTTTTAAGTCATCAGCATATGATAGCCGTGGACCTTCAATTGCCAGATTTACGTCTTTAAAATATATC
This sequence comes from Toxorhynchites rutilus septentrionalis, assembly GCF_029784135.1. Classification (NCBI taxonomy): domain Eukaryota; kingdom Metazoa; phylum Arthropoda; class Insecta; order Diptera; family Culicidae; genus Toxorhynchites; species Toxorhynchites rutilus. The sequence goes on along the minus strand of NC_073746.1, from coordinate 141,651,922 downwards.
AGAAATATCAGGGGGCCCAGATGGCTGCCTTGTGGTATACCAGACGTAGCAGCGATAAAGGGGGATTGGCAATCATCTGTAACGACGGCTAGGCGACGGCCAGTGAGATATGATTGGAACCATTGCAGAAGGTTGCCGTTAATCCCAATCCTGTCAAGTTTGGCGACAGCTATACGGTGATTCAATTTATCGAAGGCTGCAGTCAGATCAGTGTAAATAGCATCCGTTTGGCTATGCTTCAACATGCTGTCGGGGATGTAAAAGGTGAGGCACAGTAAATTTGTGGTGGTGGAGCGGCCCGTCGTGAATCCGTGTTGGTCAGTAATTATGTACGGTTTGCTGAAAGCGTCTAGCGGTTCCAAAATAACGAGCTCAAACAGTTTTGCCAAAGCGCAAAGCGAAGTGATGCCGCGATAATTGTTAACATCTCGTCTATTTCCTTTTTTATGGATTGGGAACATATGCGATAGTTTCTAACAGGTCGGAAATACACCAGTGACTACAGAAAGTTGGAATATGTGGAGCAGCGGGATCAATAGGTCATTCATGTGCGTTTTGAGGAAAGCTGAAGGAATACCGTCGGGTCCCGGGTTGAACGACGTTTTGAGTTTTGAGAATGACCGTGAAATCATATCCGTATCGATGTCGAAACTACTCCGAGTTTGGCTAGAACGGGGGAGTTAGCCGGCAGCATGCCTGATATGATCGTCGGTCAATATTTTATCGGTGAAAACACTGGCGAATTTTTCTGAGAATAGGTTGCAGATATCCTGTTAAGTAGAGGCCGCATTTCCATTGAACGTCATGGACGATGGCAGGCCAGCTTCATGGCGCTGTTCGTTGACGAAATTCCAAAATTGTTTGAGACGGGATTTAGATTTCCTCTGTATTCTACACTGATAATTCAGGAAAGATTGTTTCGCAATGCGTTTGTATTCGTAATTGATTCTCGCATATTGCCATTGAAGAGTTTGTGTGCGGTATGTGGTGAACTTTCTCAATGCGGCCCTTTTTATGGATTTCATTCGTCGAAGTTCGCATGTTTGCCATGGTTTTCGGGACGTATGCAGGCACTTTTTCTTTGGCACATATCTATCGATGGCATATGCCAGGACGTTGGAGAATGTTATAGCTGCAGACTCAGCGTTAGCGGTATCTAATATATCTCCCCAATTGAAGCTAGAAAACAACTGGCTGATGCTACGATGGTCAGCATTACGAAAGTCGTTAGAAACGACTACAGGTGAAATATTGATGTCCTGTAACAGTTTTGTGCCAATGGCAACAAGCAAGGGTGGATGATGCGGGGTAAGTTTCACGAGAGGAGCCGGAGCCTCCCATAAGAACGGGGCAGTGTCCTGCGCACCCACAAAGCAGAGATCCAGGCTACGGCCATTCTCATTAGTGACGTGATTAATTTGCGAAAGAGTGGCTAAGCTATAAGTATCTAGCATAAAAGACGCGTTGGAGTGGAGTGCCGAGTGGCCCAGATTTCTTCCACGAGATTCCCGGGATATTATAATCCCCCATCAGGATGACTTCGTCTGTTGCTTTAGCGACTTCCAGGACGGAGAAAACTGACTGGCAATGGATCTCAATAAGTTCGCGTACGCGTATTCGGTCAGGAGGAATGTACAATGCACCTAGATATAAAGTTTGATCGTCAAGTGTGATCGCCGTCCAAACCTGCTCTAGGCAAGACCATTTTTGGTTTTCTACAGCTCTCGTCTCGAGTCTGGAGTTCACGGCTACTAAAACGCTTCCGCCTCTAGCCTTACGGCTATTATCAGCTTTCCTATCACAACGAAAAACCTCGTAATCGCAGCCGAACACTTGGTTGGAGAGTATACGTGTGTCTAACCAAGTCTCCGTGAGAACTACTATGTCGTAGCATTGGACTGATACAGCTACCCGGAAATCGTCGACCTTGTTGTTGATGCCGCCAACGTTTTGATAATATACACTGATTTCCTGATGAAGGTTGGACGAAAGAACGTTGAAATGCGAAGTTGTGGTAACTGCAACAACGGTGGCATCGAGGTTGGGCTCGGTATCAACCACACCGTTGATGTAAGCAGTACTATTAATGGGACAAATATCAGGAAGCGAAGGAACGGTACTGCAATCGTACTTGCCTGAGGCAGCAAGTTGGAAGACTCCCTCACCAGCTCCGAACACAGGAACGGAATGTCTTGGATGGTAAGAAAAGTTATCAGAGAGACGATGGCGGTGCTCGACTGTGCCGGGCGGGTTGGGAGCTTCCATCATGCTGTTCTGTGTGCATTCCGTTGAGAGTAACCGCGGTTGGCCGGATGGGCGATGGCTGTATGGCATTGTCATTCTTATTGAAGAAATGCGACTGAAAACGTAACGAGAATCAGGAGCGAATTTAGATCCAGATGAGCTGTACTTGCTTGTGCTAATTGGCTGGAAGACCCCTTTTCCAAGTCCAAACACAGGTCCGGGACGACTGTTGACCTGCGGTGGGAAGGGCACGACTGGGATGGGAGGCCTTCCGAATGACTCAAACTATTGCGTCCCGGGCTGCAGTGGACTTCCTTTCAATAACACAAAATAACTCTGGACATGTGCGGTATATTGAGCTACTAGAAATAGAATTCACACGATTACCATACACAACACATTGTGGTGATCTAGTTCCAACTCATTTCTACGATTTTTTTATATAATGGAGAGTAAAAAAGTTTTTTGTTTTATTTTGTACGGAGCTCGAAAAAACGTCCGAATTTCGTGTCTCTACACTAGAATACCCCCTTAAAGCATGTTCAATCCTGTTTGCGGGAGTGCAGAGGATTGCGCTTTAGGGTGTGGCGTCGGGGGATCGCAACGCATGCATCGGTTCTCTCTTCATAAGAATTGCCCAACAGAAGAGGTGTTGTGTTCCTGATGACCACACACGTCTATAGTGACTCACCAGAAACTCCGAGAGCTTGATTGGGATGATTGAATGCATCCACCATATAGTCCGGACCTTATACCAACCACCACTTACCACCTTATTTCTCACATTGCAAAACTCATGAGGGGTAAGATTGGGATCAAGAGAAGATTGTAAAATCGAATGCTAGAATTTTTCGCCAATGAGGACCTACTTTTTTATGAGAGAGGCATTATGAAGCTACCTTTAGATTTTTACAACAAAACTGTGCATATTTGACCCAAATCGGACAATCCGAAGCACATTGAATAAAGTTTTGAATTTCACGCAAAAATAAGAGATTTCTTTTTACCAAACCTGATATATTTCATACAGCTATACTGAGCTATTTTGTATAAGGCACGCAAGGTTTAGCTTTGGCTGAAATATATCTGAGGCTATACTAATTTTATTCCACACGTTTACACGTTTTGAGTCATTGAAAAGCAAAAAGCAAAAGTAATAATCTGAATTTATAATACATTTCTGGATCGAATGAAATTGTTAAATCGTTAAATTCAACGATTTCGATTATATAAAATTATTAATGAAATTAAAACTATAAATGATATTGTCTTTTGTTAAAGGTTTAATAAATATCCAATACCTAAAAGCGTAAAAAGCGTGTGATTTTTATGAAGTGAGCGATCCATTCATAAACACAATGATTTTAAATATTTACCTTCCCTTCAATAACACAAAATAACTCTGGACATGTGCGGTATATTCAGATACTAGAAATAGAATTCACACGATTATCATACACAACACATTGTGGTGATCCAGTTCCAACTCATTTCTACGATTTTTTTGTAACTGAACAGAGGAAACAAAGGACTCGAAAGCAAATAATCCCACAAGAAGTAGGAAGATTCGATAGACATCCGCTGAACCGCTGAAGCGGAGAGAAGGTGGTAAAGCCACTGACGATCTTGCGATCCAATATGAGTTAGTGATCGATCATCATCATCATCGTGATCATTATCGACGCCTACTCTTACACTAGCCACGCTTTTCCTCGTGAACAATGAATACTCTGGATGTGCTCATCTGGTTTACACTTTTCCCAAAACCGTCGGCTTAGTTGGCACAACTAGGGATAAAATAAACATACCGCGACCGCCGTATGCGGGTGCTTCGCACTCAATCCTTGCGTCTCCTGCAAGTTCTCTTGGGACCATGATTAGGCTAGTAAAACGATAAAATTGTGAGCTTGAAATTGATTTTTTTTATTTTTTCGATTAGTATATCTAGTCGGTGCCAACCATCTGAATAGGTTCATCATTTCAGATATACTCTAGTTTTCGAAACATTCTCAATATTTAGTATTTTTATGTCCGTATCGCGACAATCAAGAATATTTTGGGGTGGCCACACACGAGAAACCAATTAGATAATTTCCTATGAAACATACAGTGCTTTTCAATATGTATTATCAGATTTTCAGGCTTGTCATTTCATTCATATGCTTTGCTTCGAGAGCTCACGGTCTATGTTTTGGAAGACGTAAAAATCAGTTTCCCGTTTTTCATTGGGAAATTATGTTTTTGGATCCTTCTACTTAATCTTTGTTAACGGGGACTTTAAATTTCTCGATTCATTCGTCTAATTAGATGATACAACTCTCTGGCAGAACGACCATGATAGCAAACGAAATACATTAGAAAGTAATAAATGATCGCGAGCTCCAGATTTTTTTTTTTCAATATATTGTAGTCCCAAATTGATTAGTTTTACTTAATTTTTGTATGCCAAAATAAAATCTTCCCAAATTGAGAGGAAACGACAGTAGAAATTGGCGAAACAGGATAGATGTTACAATATGCGCAGAAAATATGATGTTTTCACATCACCGCGATAGACTAAAATAATAGAAAACTCAGGCTGAAGTTAAGGTGGCCGTACACTGTCTGTCCGGAGGAGGTTTGAACCATAGCATTCATACACTGTTTGGCCGAAGTCAAATATTTGACTCTTTCTGAGAGATAAAATTGTTCCAAGTTTACTAATCGAATATATTCAACACAGAACACAACAAGCAAATGTTCAGTTATTTCATGCTTAATTTTTTTCCATCTATTCGTCAAATCTGTCGGCACATGGTTGCGCTATGTTAAATATTTCAGTCGAATTTTTTTTTCATGTTCTATGTATGACATTGTTTGCCACTGTTCATAAGCAAACAAAATAGCGTTTGTAACAAATATAAACATTATCTGTCAAACAGTGTTCGCATTGATTATATTGAATCATACGAGCATAATAACCTGTATACAGAGTATACGTTTGAAACATTAGTACACCGGCATCTCGCACGTGTAAGCAAGATACATTTCCAAAAGTGCTGGAAAGTAATGAGGTAAGAAGTGTCTTGCGTTATTTTGATCTAATATTTTCAATCTTGGTGATAACGATTTAGATATTTGTAATGTTTGGAAAGTCTGAAAATTAAGTTCCAAGGAAGCCTTGATTCATATTGCGTATTCGTTTTTGTGATAACTTTCAAGAGCTTTTCATAGAAATCGGATTACTTAAAAATTGCCTGTGGGGCAAAGGTTCGCAGTGCATGTGGAGTAAAAGTTCGCACCAGCGTTTTGTCGTTAAAATTGTCTATCTATTATCTAGTGTATTCAACCAAATTTTTTTCATCAAGTGTACAGTTTTACACAGGACGAAAATAATCTGAAAAAAATGCACTCCAGAAAATCTCAAAATAGCTGGGAGGGAGTATTTAAGCGTTGAATTGTGGCGAACCTTGGTATTTCTGAAGCAACTCTGAGGAAGAGGCTCATATTAGTAAGTGATTTTATGGTTTTACGTATTTTACGATTTTTTGTTTTAAGTTTTACGAATGAGGAGTCTGAGAAATTGCCCAACCATTGCAGGGTATTGGACAAAGTGTCAATGATTTGCGGCTATCGATTTTGAGGTAGCCAACATCATTTAGCACGGATTCGACCGAGCTACAAAATTGGCAGGAAAAGGTTAATCATCTAGCTTCATGAGGAAAATCATAGGATTCAACAAACATTTCAAAATTGTCAAACAAAAGCGTCTGAATCCTTTGCTTTCGAATGTCTTCAGCAACAGTTTTGCTTGTTTCCAATTCTGGGCACATGAATGGTGAGCAATTTCTTGAATGGCTTGCGGCGGAACCCTCAGAATCGAAGTCCAAGACGGTGAAAAACAGAAGTAAATGATTGATTAGTATTAATTCACAATTATTTTCTTGTAAATTTCTATATGCCAGGCCCTCTTGCATCCCAAAAATTTCCATGTGGTATGTGGATGACCTTTTATTATATTCCTAGGTGTCGAGAATCAATCGGTCCTACACACGCTTTTGATTATGCTTTCACCGGCTACCTATGGTAAATCATTGATTTTTGCTACCAATTATCTTGAAAGTTCAATTCAATGAGTGCGAACTATGGGGCAAAAGTTCGCATTTATTATTTTGTTTTGAAATAGGTATTGGTTCGGCTTCCAACAATAGTTTAAAAAATTTTGTATGACGTTTCGAAGGTAATATACGGTAAATGATTTTGGTTTGTCCAGTCTAAAATATGATCATTGTTTGCCCACTTTTTTGAATGCTCTAATTCAGCGCTCCTGTGTCAAATAAGGTATTCGAATGTTTCAAAACATATAAATAAAATTGTCTTTTACATGATTTACAGTAGTTTTATAGTATATTTTTACGGAATCACATGTTTTAAAGGATTATAAAATACACCTTCTATTTGTGTCAATGCACCCCTCATTCGAGCTAATTTTCAATCGATCACCAGATGATTATTTGGAACGTATTTCTGGATTAAAACACTTACAAATATTGTAAACATCATGCTTGCACACCATTTGTATCAGATTTACATAGCTAAACCATCAAATTAACGCATTTTGATGAACTTAATTCTGATCATGAGTTGTCCAATTCAATAATGTTTTTTTTTGTCCACATGATTTCTATGGCAACCGCTTGGCGCGCTGTAGTTTGTTTGTTGTATCCTTCGCGCATAGCAGAAATAAAGTTTCGCTGTGTTCAGCGTGTTGAGGTGAACACTTTTAAAATGCCCAAGAAAAGGCAATATTTTTTTTTATATTTTTAAAGGCAATTCTAAATTATAAATGGACCAACATAATGACAGTAAACTAAAGCAATGATAAATGCAACATCTACTTGAGAATTCGAATGTTTTCATTCAAAAATAGTGATTTCTAAAACCGGACAAACCATGGTCAGAGGTGGTCAAACCATGATCATAATTTCTCTCTAAGGAAATTCGTTAAAAAACATAAAAATTTGGACAATTTCAAAGCCTTATGGTAGTATTATCAACTAGAGACTTGCGGTTTTCCAACAAACCCTAACTCGTATCGATTATATGTGATTTTCATGAAGAAAAATCGATTTGCATTTACTAGTTGCGTAAAAACACCCCAAATCGGACAAACCAAAATCATTTACCCTTGGGGAATGGAAAAGATCATTTACCCTTGGGGAATTGGGGAATAAGTTTATAGCAACTATATTTTACAACATTTATATTTATGGGGAATAAGTATATTTTTCGTCAAAGAAATTTCCTCCGACTTGCACTGTGATCACGCGTATTCTAGAGTTTGCCACTCAGAATGCATTCAAGGCGTGTTATTTGGCATAGAAATCTCAACTAAGTACTAATAAAAATGACGCAAGTAATACTACGTTGAGACGGCGAAGTTCCTCTAGGAACGTTAGTGCCATTGAAGAAGAAGAAGAAGTATATTTTACAACGATTTGTTTGCTGTTTGGCAAAAAGTAAGTATTCATTCGATAGAACTCTTTCTGCTCTACAGAACTTTGTTAATTGTGGTTATGGTTATTCAATTTTAAATAGTTTTGAGGCTTAGAAATGGAATACCCAGGAGGTAAAAATCAACATTTTCGACACCTGCTTTTCTTTGCTTTTCATCGAGGTCATAAAGCTGCCGCAGCAGCCCGGGACGTTTGCGACGTGTATGGAGAAGATCTACAGCACGGAATGGTTTGCAAAGTTCAAAAATGGTGACTTTGACGTACGTCTCAAATCACTTTTGAAGGAGAACGGTCGTCAAACCAGTCGTGAATTGGCGGAAAAATTAACTGCGGTGAATTCATCAATTATGAATTTATTGACATAATTAGGTTTTTTTTTGTTTAAAAAGTGCTACAAACTTATTCCACAACCCAATAGTTACTACAGTGGAATCCCGATTATCCACGAGCGGATGATCCGTGGTGCGGATTATGCGCGACAACGAGTTCCATAGTAAATCCATAGGCCTTCCCGGAATTCGTCTGTGAGGGATAGGTTCATAGAATTTTGTTTTTGGCTTTCGAACTATCTGACCACTGGTTTACTGGTCTAGATGGATAGTTTAATGATTTCTGTATTGATAAAATATAGTTTTCATGCTGAAATATCTTTTTCTCGTGTATAGGATTCATTTTTAGTCCTTTATTGCGTTATCCGCGATTTTCGTTATTCGCGGTGAGCTAGCCAGACTGTTCCGCGGATAATCAGGGGTCTACTGTATTTGAAGGGCTCAAAAAAACATTGCTGCAAACACATTCCCAGCTGTATTTGACTAAGTGGAAGATAGGTCACAACCGCATCTGTCGGATTCTATAGCAAACTCAATTTGGAACGTTTTTTTAGTTGAGTTATTAACTAATTTGCGCGATAGTACACTGTCGGATTCTCGTGTGATTATGCTCGAAGCAAAAATCACATTATTATTAACTCCAAACAATCTCGGTGATTCAGAACCACCGCATTTTATCAACAAATCAGTTCATTTCACCCGCCCTATCGACGATCATTGTAGCGTCTAAAGTGTAAAGTGTATACAAACGCCACCCGATCAGCGTCTAGCATCCAGCATCTTTTTCCTCATCAGCGCAGTGAGTGATCGATCCTTGTTTCAGTACATTTGCAGTGCTCGATCGGTTAGCATCTTCTGTTCTGTCGATCCTGAGAGAGGCTCGTACCAATCGTTACAGAAGATTAGTGTGTTTGTATTAACTTTCCGAAAAATCGTGATAAGATCGCTGAGTCAAGTGTCTTCTCGAGTGTGTAATTTGAGCAGTTTTTCTTCATTTTCGACTGCTCTAACGTGATTCCGTTCTTTGCACCAAGTGTTCACATATCCAGCATGTGTTTTTAGCTGTGAAAGACAGTGAGTGAGTGGTGGATCGCACGAAGAGTATAATTCTATGAGCTCCGGTTTTCTGTACTTAAAAACTTTGTATGTTTATTCTGTCGAATCCCAGAGATACCCGATAGCGGATACAGTCTGCGTTGGTCCAGCAGAGGGACCGCACGTGTTCTTGTTGTTCGCTTCAGTGAAGTGTATTGGCAAAAAACTGAATAAAAGTGAGTATTATAATACTACATTCGCCGACAGGATTCGCAAACGGTTGAAATGAAATACAGTCCCTTAACAGAATGTGATGTGTTTTATAAGCATCGGGAAGAATTTCAAAATAATGACCAATTTAATCGAGATTGCCGAACTTAAACTACCGTGTGCGGTAAATTTTTGTATATTATCAATATTCGCGAGGTACGCGTTGAGATGATGTGCTAAAAAGGTCATGAGCGTGCACTGTGTATGATTGTTGATAGGTTTTCTTGTTTATTTAATTGAACGGCGGAGATCGATCAAACCCTTTCTTGGATTGTATTCTAAGAAAAATTATTGCTTTTTAATTAGGAGATTAATTATTGCTTTGTTTTGAGATGGTATGCGTGGTTTATATTTGTCAGTAATATTTTTCCCACTCAAAGAAATTCCCCGCAAAAATTGAACTCGATGGTACGAATCGAAGATGAAAAAACAGTGAAAACCCCTACACTCGATCGATCGTGTTTCGGCCTTTACCATTGCACAATGGTCCAGGAGATGCATTTAGGTGGAAATTAGCATTTAGAGCTTGACAGTTATTATCTAGACAAAAACTGTCTTAGACAAAGTTGTTACATATGATAGAGCGCTCATTTTTATGTAATCAAAAATATGGTGACAAAAAATGTCGATGAAATAAAAAATATAGCTTTCTTATCTTTAGAGATAGAGGTAAACATAGTTCGACAATGTTGTAGTCCCAGTTATTTGAGATATCTTTGTAGAACAAAGTTTATCTCTATCGCTTAAAATAATCGTTGTAGCACCTTTTTTCTAAGTTACGTTAAGGTCACCATGATAAAAACTATTTTTTCGCTCTAACTTTTATATTTCAAATTCTACATGCAAACTGCCCTCGAAATACTTTTAGAGCTTACTAATACAAACATTTTTCGATGCAGCACTTGTCAATATCTCAACTTCACTAAAAGTTATTCATATTTTTTACCAAAAAATACGCTCTCTTCAATTGTTTTTCATTCTTTCTGGGGCAAACGCAAACAAAGTTTATTGACGGCATTTTAAAGAGCATATTTTACTCTACACGATATGTGATTTTCAAAACTATGTTATTTTTCCTGTTTGAATAAATTAAAATTGAAATCATGAGTTTTTGGGTAAATAACCATCGATAACTTGTGCTCCCGTGGCCGAGTGGTTAGCGTCATAACTAACATGCCGGGTGTTCGGGTTCGATTCCCGTTCTGGTCGGGGGAATTTTTCGTCAAAGAAATTTCCTCCGACTTGCACTGTGATCACGCGTATTCTAGAGCTTGCCACTCAGAATGCATTCAAGGCGTGTTATTTGGCATAGAAATCTCAACTAAGTACTAATAAAAATGACGCAAGTAATACTACGTTGAGACGGCGAAGTTCCTCTAGGAACGTTAGTGCCATTGAAGAAGAAGAAGATAACTTTGAGTAGGATTAAGATATAGACAAGTTCTGCATCGCGAAATGTTGGTATCGATAAGCTCTAAAAGTCGTACGAAGACTGTTTTGATGTAGAATTTGAAATATAAATGTTAAAGCATATAAAACACGTTTTTTCATGGTCACCCTAATGCAACTTAGAAAAAAACGCTAAATCGATTATTTTAAAAGATAGAAAAAAGTTTTGTTCTACAAAGTTGTTTAAAATTACTGGGGCTACAACATTATTGAACTATGTTTATCTGTATCTATAAAGATAGAAAAGTTGGATTTTTCATTTCATCGACAATTTTGGTCACCCTATTTTCGATAACATAAAAATGAGCGCTCTATCATATGTAACAACTTTGTCTAGGATAGTTTTTGTCTAAACAATAAATATCTCCCACAAAGTTGTTTTTAGCGCTTTCTATCTGAGTTGCATTACAGTATCTATGAAAAAACGGGTTTTTTTACTCTAACTTTTATATTTAAAACTCTACATCAAAATGATGTTCGTACGACTTAGAGCTTATTAATACCAACAATTTGCGATGCAGAACATGTCAATATCTTAATGTTGCTCAAAGTTATTGATGGGTTTTCATCCAAAAACTCATGATTTCAATTTTAATTTACTCAAACACAAAAAATAACATAGTTTTGAAAATCACATATTATATAGAGTCAAATCTGTTCTTTCAAATTCCGTCAACAAACATTTTTTATGTTTGCCCCAGAAAGAATGACAAATAAATGTAAAGAGCGTGTTTTTTTGGGAAGAAATATCAATAACGTACTTTGAGTAAAGTTGAGATATTGACAAGTTCTGCATTGAAAAATGCTTGTATTAATAAGCTCTAAAAGTCTTTCGAAGACAGTTTGCATGTAAAATTTGAAATATTAAAGTTAGAGCAAAAAAACAGTTTTTTTCATGGTGACCCTAACGTAACTCTGAAAAGAGGGCTATATCGGTTATTTCAAGAGATAGAGAAAAAATTTGTTCTACAAAGATGTCTCAAATAATTGGAGCTACAACATTGTCGAACTATGTTTACCTCTATCTATAAAGATAAGAAAGTTAGATTTTTTATTTCATCGACAATTTTGGTGACCCTATTTTTGATAACATAAAAACGAGTGCTCTCTCATGAGTAACAACTTTGTCTAAGACAGTTTTTGTCTAGAAAATAACTGTCAAGCTCTAAATGCTAATTTCCACTTAAATGCATCTCCTGAACCATTGATCAATTGACTTTCATTGTACATATATCCAATATTCATGAACCCATGTTTCATCACCTGGAATCGTTTGTGTCTCGTTTGAGAAACTCCATCATTGGACAACTACTGCACAATCTCTAATGTACCACTCGTAAAATCATGTTTTATTCACTAACCAAATGCAATCGCCCTGAAGATGGTCCTATACTTCTTTGCTCAGTTGTTGAGCAAAATTTTATAAAAACCACTGATTTTTTCTCTCAAATGATCGAATTTCAATGACATTTTGTTCGAAGGAAAATTCACCACGTTGGGTACGAAATTCTGCCGGAACGTTTGAATTAGTGACCAATTTCGTTCGTTTCGTCGAGGTAAACATGATGAGGATGCAGATAAAAATTGTCCAGGAGGTGTGATTGACGAAGGAAACATCGATAATATTCGTGATTTGAGAAGCATCGTAAAACTATTTATTAAGATTCATGGGAATCATATTGAAAACAATCATTCATCGCTTTTTTATCTAAGAAACTGAGTCAAAGTAAGTTTCACCAATTTGATCGTATTGCACTGATTCAGAAAGCGCAAATCCACGACGAATTAACTGGCCGTTGTCCTGACCTGTTCCGATTTTTTAACATAAGCAGGCAACTACCCAAAATTGCAATTTTTATTATTAAATTTCCAATTTTAATTGCGACTGATTTTGGTAACCTCCATATAGGAATGGAGATTACCAAAATTATTCTGTGTATAAGGATTACCGTTATACTGGATTTATTAGTTCTATTACAAATGATACAGATTATTCACAAATAAATAACAATGAGCATTTGTGGAGGCGATCTGGCGTAGTGGTAACATCCATACCTCTCACGCTAAAGGTCACGAGTCCAATTCTCACTCCCGACATCCTTCCAAAAATGGAAGTAAAAGTGACGAACCAGCCAAAAAGTGTTGAAATTCGCTAAAATACAGAAAGGAAGGAGGGACAATGAGCATGTTACAGTTTTTTTTTCTCCATCCCAATGTCGTATCGGGACGTCATTTGCGAAATGCGTGATTTTCTGATACCGAAAATGTACCCTGCTCAATATACATATTTTAATTGTAAGGGGAAAAACAACAATTTCGATGCCATCATATTATCATTAGATTCACGAAATTTAGATATCCTAACACTTTGTATATCACCACTAGAGCAAGGTAGATGTTGATGGCGGGGGATTAGTTCAAACTCTTTTTAAAATGTTTGTTTTTCAATAAATTTACTAGATCATTAAAGAACATTGAACAGTCTTCGAAACAGCAACACGAAAAAACAGCAATCGTAGATACATTTGCTTGTTAAACAACATTGGACTCTATTTGAGACCATGAAACACAAAACTTATTTAAGATGACCCTCGATATCTTTAATTTTATGTTGAAAATTCTAACATGATAAATATCTCCGTTTGTAATTAGTTCGTTCGGCCTCGTCACAAACTAACAAATTTCATGTTTTTTTTTTTCTATTTCTAGATATTACCTAGAAGAGGCTTCATTATCATGGCTTCAAAATCCTTTATATTGGTTATATCCGTCTTGTGCCTCGTATCATCTGCAGTATTCGCCCAACAGAGGGTGGACGTAACGTAAGTAGTACAATTGAATTTTGATCCGAGTTTTACATTCGTATGAAAAATCAATCAAATCATGGTTGATAATCTCAATTTGTACATCTTTTGTTGTTATAATCTTATTACTGGGTTTTGCCAAATGATCGGATATGATCCCCATTCTGGAATCCGATTGAATCAGATTTACTCGACCGAAACGCAATTTTGCGTTCTGAAATCCCTTCGACTTCTTGCCAACTTCTTATGCCAACTTTGCCACGTTGGGTCACATTCAGCTTAGTGTTCCATTTCTGTGAAACGCAAATGGTAATGATTATTTTGACATAATGGGAATGAACTTTTCGCATCAAAGATGTGTTCTATGTAGTAGAATAATACGTTTTCGGATTTTTTTATATTCCAATTTCTACCAAACCGATCATTTTGACCAGAGAAATTTCAAAGGAAATAAACTATATTTAGAAAAAATCATAATATTATTAGAGAATATTAAATAAAATCTCAAAATAAAACCTTGTGAACGAATTATACAATCGGTCATTTGGAGCGGTTTGGTAGTTCTAGTGAAATTTGATATTTTTTCATGTTTTTTGAAAGCAACCATATGGTAATGTTTTTGCGCCAAATGATAGCTTCATTTATTGGCCACCACATCGTTTTCAGTCAATTTTGTATAACTTTATTGTGCAATATATTTGGTTTAAAACAATAATGTGCGGAAAATATGCGGAAATATTATTCCAAAAAAAACTAATAAAATCTGTTAATGAAAGATATAATACCTTGATAAAACATATACATTGTAATGTAGGAAAGAACTATTAGATTGGACTTTTTTACCAAAAAAAAAAAACAATGGGCAGCGCATTCTGGATTTTTGCTCTTTTCCATTTATTTTTGCATTTCCAATGTATACATTCACCTCAGCACATGGTTGCCAACTATAATTTTCAAAAATCAGGAAGGAAGTAAACAGGATCGTCATATTGAGTTGTACGGGAAGTTCGTGACGATTTTTGGGAAAACATAAGCATCATTTTCAGAGACGGATAAATGCATAATTTTGTTCCACAATCATTTGCTGAATTTCACGTAACTTAAAAATACCGTTCCTCCCAGAATATGTTTGCTTTTACATCAAAAACTATTCACGGTTTTTTATGCTATTCATAGAGTCGAACATGAACCTTAACCCAAAAATAATCTGAAGGTGCAATAGTCGGTTAGATCCGCTGGAGGGATATCACTTCCTGGTCAGACTCCAAAATAATTTGTAAAGTGGTATCGACTGGTTGTTTGGTAGAAGCTTCTAATACAGAACTTCTTCCCAATCCCACCAGAGACAGGGTGAAGATCAACTTTGGGGTTAATCAATTAGTTCGCTAATCCCATGTTTTCAGCCACTCAACACTGTTGTAAATGATACATTTTCATCACCCGTCATGATTTGCTACAAAACGGCATTTTTTTAACGTTTTTGGAGCGAGTGGAAAACCGAAATGCTATCTTTAAAAGGTTCTTTTGGAAAAATTGTGTGGGACCCACACATCGTAATGATATACGTAAAAAAGTTTCGCCAGATCCACATGAACGGTGGTTTTAGGTATCTGTTGATAATCTGTTTATTCATTTGTCGTGTCCCGGGGATTATTCTTGATCAACGTTTTGATTCGGTCATCATCTGAGGTGGCACGAACATTCCAAACAACTTAATATAGATTCTTCATCATTATTACTTCTAAATGATGTATTTTAGATGTTATTAGCTGCGAAATTTAGCGGAACCTGTATCTTTTCTATTTACCTCTTCATACACTCTGTTCAACTTCTATAAGACCACCTCGAATATTTGTCGTTGTAGCACAAACAGTTAGAATTTCAACAAGATATTTCCATACATTGTTGAATGCTTAGAATAAAGTATATTTGACGTCAAATTCGTTCCAAAAGAGTCGTTTGTTTAATTATTGGGGTTAAATATGATAATTTCAGCTGTCCAGTTTCTATAAGACGATTTCCAAATCCATAAGCATTATAATTGAAAATTTCGAGATAATCAGCAGATTTACATGTCAATAATTGGTAACCTTGTCATTTCGGTTAATAATCTGGTAAATTCATATTGGCATACTATGCAGAACGGATTTCTCGATATTTTCCCATGCCTCCGAAATTGCGGCCTTGAATTCATCAACCGGGGTGTACTACAGGGTGGGCCATTTAAAGTGGAAGCATCTGGCAACCCCATAACTTTTGACAGAGATGTCAGATTAACAAATGTCATACCGCGTTGGAAGCGTCATTTCAGTACAATTTTAACCATGGAACAATACACACCTAAACAACGCGCTGAAATTGTTCAGCTGTACATTCAAAATAACTTCTCAACAACTTAACCCATCTGAACTTACCACGTCGACTTGATTTTACGAAATGGACCATCGAAATGACCAAAAATGAACGTGGCTTTTGGCAAAAAATCATAATGTCTGATGAGGCGCATTTCAACTTGAATGGAGGAGTGAATAAACAAAATTGTCGGTTTTATGCTACTGAAAACCCTCAATTCATCGAAACGCAACCTCTTTACGACTAAAAAGTTACTGTGTGGTGTGGCATTTATGCCGATAAAGTCATCGGCCCGTACTTCTTTGAAAACGAAAATGGAGCAACGGTAACCGTGAATGGGGAGCGTTATCGGACAATGATAACCGATTTTTTATTGCCATTTGTTCGTGAAAATGAATTGTACAATTACTGGTTCCAATAGGACGGCGCTACATGCCATACAGCGGTTGCCACGACAAAATTATTGCGCGAAATGTTCCCCGGAAGATTAATATCGAAAAACGGCGATTATGACTGGCCACCGAGATCACCTGATTTGACGCCTCGTGACTTTTTTTATGGGGATATTTAAAATCCAAGGTGTTCTGGCCACACTGGTGTTGTTCCTGCCGCATCGCTGTAGACTTTGGCCGATGGGGAAAAGAACGGAGCGAGAAACGTCAAAGACAGATAGAGGAAACAAAAAACAAACATTCGCTATTTGGAAGAAAAGCTGAGAGTTGCACAAAAGAGCCATTGGGAAATTGTGAAAAGGAAATTGTGTAAAGTTTTAAGAGAGAAAGTTGGAGAAAGTTAGTAGGAAATTTAAGAAAGCTTGAAAGATCGTGTAATTGTGGAAGAAAGGTGTTTGCAAGTTTACTGGGCTGAAATTCAAATTTGAATTAGCAGTAGAACGGCAGGTAGATAATGAATTCAAATTGTGAATATAACGGGGTTTGAATAGATCATTTTCATTGTCTAATCTAGATCACTAATACGAATCCACGACATTGAACTGAAATTCACCAAACAGTAGGGAAACGTTTTTGTTCAGAAGGCGAAGGAAACTAAAATTGTAAGATCAATAATAAATTATGTGATATCGAATTAATGGGAAAATATATTTGCAGTTTGATCTGTTGCATCAAAACAGATTGCCAAAAAGAACGCTTCTTAACACTCGTCCGAACAAAATCAAAAATTTTATTTTCGAACAAAATGAATTCTCCCTCTGCGAAGGATGAAAAATGCCTATTTTGTGGCAAAACGGAGAATGAGTCTGTGGACATCCATTGGGTCCAGTGTCATGAGTGCAAGCGCTGGGCTCACTTCTCCTGCGCTGGTGTTGATCAGAATGTCAACAAAATCGAGTGGTATTGCCCACAGTGCGCGCGGCATGACGTTCAAAAATTGAAGGTTCCGGAGCCCGTTACGAAGAAGAAGCCTGCGAAGAAGTCCGGCTCGAAAAGCGATGCAGGGTTTGATCAAGGAGCTGGTTCCGTCATGGATTTGACTGAGCAGCAGTCTGGAGAGGAACAGCTGTTGAAGGAGACCTTTGCGAAGCAGATGGAGGCGCTTGGAAGCTTTGTTCGAGCAGCAGATGAAGCGGGAACGGGAAATGCGCGAGCTTGAGCTGCAGTTCCAGCGTGAAGTCGAGAGACAGCAGCTAGAGTTCGAGCAGAAAATGCTAGATGATCAACTCGTGGCGGAACGCGATTTTTCGAAGAAACGGGATGCTATTCGTAGACAAATGGAGAATAGTATCCATCGAGTCAGCGTGCTGAAAGAGCAAGAAGGCGCAGTTGGTGGCAAAATCGATGATGCTCCAGAGGACAAACTGAAACAAAAGGTTAAGCAGTGGCTGCAGCAGCAAGAACAAGGCGATTCAGGGTCCACAACCAAGGATCCCCGAGGTGCTTTCCCGAAAGGAGGACCACAGCGCGACGATAGAGATGATAGGCTTCCGATCCTGCCAAAGAAACAAGAAGTTCACGGTAATATCGAGGATACTGAGAACGAAGAGGGAGATAGCGATAGCGAAGATAATGAGAAACCGATTAAAAATGCTAGGGAAGAAGAAGATTGGCTTGGGCGCAGGGTTAACCGGATTTCAAGGGATCAGTTGGCAGCCCGGAAAGCGGTGTCACACAGTCTTCCAAAGTTTAGGGGGGAACCTGAAGTCTGGCCACTGTTTATTAGTAGTTTTGAGTACACGACAGAGGCCTGTGGGTTTTCGAATTTGGAAAATCTGAAACGGTTACAGGACTGCTTGATTGGTGACGCGCTGGAGGCGGTGAGAAGTCGGCTCGTGATCGAGAAGTCGGGATTCTGTTCCGGACATGATTCGAGATCTTCGGAACCTGTTTGGTAAACCGGAGAAGCTGCTCAAGACCCTCTTGGTGAAGGTGAGGAATGCACCAGCTCCGAGAGTGGATCGGCTGGAAAGTTTTATCCATTTTGGGATTACGGTCAAGCAGTTGTGCGACCATCTCGAGACTGCTCGTCTCCACGAACACCTTAATAACCCGATGCTTGTGCAGGAGTTGGTCGATAAACTGCCCCCAAGCTACAAATTGGATTGGGTCCGGTTTAAACGCAACAAGGTGGAGAGTCCACTGCGAATGTTCACGAACTTTACGAACGATATCGTCTCCGACGTGTCTGAAGTTACGGAGTTTGTTACGTTGTCAGTGCACGAACACCTGCAGTCCGGGAAAGGAAATCCCAAGACGAAAGAATTCGTACATGTGCATGAATTAGAGCAGAACCGAAATGAAGCATTTCGAAGCGCAGTCAGCAAGGCTTGCTGGATTTGTAAATGGTCGGACCATCTCATCAAGTTCTGCGAGGAGTTCAGACGAATGAATATTGCGCAGTGATTGAGGGAAGTCGAGAGGCAGAAACTGTGTGGACTCTGCCTGAACAGACACGGTAATGGGCGATGCTTTTCGAAGATCCGATGCACGATTCAAAACTGCCAGGGGAACCATCATCCTCTGCTACACCGTGTTGAGGAATCTATACAGTTGCAGAAAGCGGAGTGCAACGCGCTTAAGGACACGGAGTGTTCAGTAATTTTCCGCCAGATACAGGTAACGCTATATGTTGGGAATCGGCAGTTCGACACTGTGGCGTTTTTGGATGAAGGGTCATCTGCTACGTTGGTGGATGCTGCGGTAGCCAAGCTGCTGAGGGCGCAGGGCGCTGTGGAGCCTCTGATTGTAACTTGGACTGGCAATATTAATCGCTTTGAGAATGGCTCAAGAAAGGTTGAACTGATGATATCAGGGTTCACGAGAAAGGTTTCCACTGTTCAACACTAGAACGGTGTCGGAACTACAGTTGCCAAAGCAGAATGTACGAATTGCGAAAGTGGCAAAACAGTATCAGCATCTGGCTGGCGTACCGGTAAATAACTATTCATCAGCCACGCCTACGATTCTGATTGGGTTAGACAACCTGTACTTGTTCGCACCCTTAGATTCACGGGTTGGAAAGCCTAGCGAACCGATAGCAGTTCGGTCAAAACTCGGATGGACGATTTATGGTTTGGAGAAGCGGAAACCCAGTATTCACACGTATTTGAATCTGCATTCCGTCACAACAGTGAGCAACCAAGAACTACACGACGCTATTCGAGAGCAGTATGCGATGGAAGAAGCAGCGGTTACATTGTACGCCATGCCAGAGCCAGCTGACGAGAAACGCGCTCGAGAAATCCTAGAAGCTATCACAAAACGGGTAGGCGATCGTTTCGAAACGGGGCTGATATGGCGAAGAGATGAGCGGAAGTTTCCCGACAGCTACCCAATGGCTGTTCGGAGGATGAAGTCCCTCGATCGGAAATTAGAAAGAGATTCAGAACTAAAGCGAAACGTGTGCCAGCAGATCGAGGATTATCAAGTTAAGGGTTATGCTCACAAAATAACAGCGGCAGAAATGAAAGATACTTCTTGTTCGGCGGTGTGGTATCTGCCGATGAACGCGGTGGTCAATCCGAGGAAACCCGGCAAAGTGCGTCTGGTTTGGGACGCGGCTGCGTCTGTCGGAGGTGTGTCACTGAACTCCGAATTACTGAAGGGGCCGGACTTGTTAGTGCCCCTACCGAAAGTGTAATGTTGTTTTCGAGAAGGCCCGGTTGCTTTCGGGGGAGACATCCAAGAAATGTTCCACCAAATGAAAATTCGAGCTATGGATAAACAAGCGCTTCGATTTCTGTTTGGAACCGACGATTCAGGGGCACCACAAGTGTACGTTATGGATGTAGCAACCTTTGGCGCCACGTGCTCCCCCTGTTCGGCGCAGTTTGTGAAGAACCTAAATGCAGAACAATTTGCTGAGCAGTTCCCGGAGGCAGCGGCAGCAATTACAAAAAAGCACTATGTGGATGACTATTACGACAGCGCAGACACCATCGAGGAGGCGATCCAAAGAGCCGAAGAAGTGAAATACATCCATTCACGGGCAGGTTTCCACATACGAAACTGGGTGACAAAATCTGAAAAGTTCTTAGAGGCCCTCGGCGAGCGTAGCGCAAACGAAGCAGTACATTTTTCCAGAGACAAAGGCGCGGAGTACGAACGTGTGCTGGGCATCATTTGGGAGCCGATGGAAGACATTTTCTGTTTTGCCACCGTATCTAAGTCAGAGTTTCTGAAAGTTATTTGTGGAGAAGAACATCCGACGAAGCGGACTGTCCTCAGTTTCGTGATGGCGCAATTCGATCCTATAGGATTTCTCACTCCGATCACCGTGTGCGGGAAGATGCTGGTTCAAGATCTTTGGCGGACAGGTTGTGACTGGGATGATAAAATCGACGAGGTATCTTTCATGAAGTGGCAATGTTGGATACAGATGATGCGAGATATTGGATCGTTCAGACTGCCTCGGAGTTATACACTGGTAAACCAAGGACCCTGGCTGCGCTGAAAGTCAATATCCGACAAGAAATTGCTGCCATATCGGCCGAAACATTGGGCAAAGTTATGGAAAATGCCGAAAAAAGGGCACATTTTGCGGTCAAGGCCAGAGGCGGTCATTTACGAGATATCATAATCAAAAAGTAGTTAGAACAAATCTCCTTGGACCAAAATAAATGAATTTCAAAAAAAAATTTTTTAAATACCACTTTTTTACTTTGCTATTGCAGAAACAAATCCTTCCACTTTAAATTGCCCACCCTGTACTTTCCCTCAGCGTAAATTCTGCGTACTAGGATTCCCCAAAGGTTTTCAACAGGATTTTGGCCTGGAAAGCGAACCGGTCATTTCAACAAATCAAGTTTTTAGTCCTTAATCCATTGCTTATTTTCCTTGCTAGTATGAATAGCGGCATTGTCTTGCTGTAATGTGTTTTTTTTGCGACGATACGCAAAAACGCAAAAACGGTAGGAGAGATGTGAAAGCTATCTTGAGTTTTTCGGTTGCACGGAATCCCGCCCAAACCATGCACGAGCCTCCACCAAAGTTTCTGGTTGAAAAATACTGTTCCTCCCCTCGTAAATCACACCACTACCTGTTGAAACTATCAGGACCACCCAAATTGAGTTTTTTCGTCACTGAAGATAACCTAGCAATGTTAAAAGTAACAAAATAATTGAAGAACTATTCATTATGGTATTTAGCAAAATGTATTCTTTCGAAAACGTTCTTTGTCATGACATACCTTGTCCCACTGTTGATTCATGTGAGCTTTGGCAAAACTCAGACCGTCTTCGATGTGAGATGGTGTAAGATTAGGAGCCTTAAACCATTTTAGCTCTCTTTATGTAAGGACTTTTTATCAAAATTTGACGAATTGTCTCCCATGAATCATTAAAATTCAAAGATTGCTTTATTTTCAAAAGAGATTTTGGAGTATTCGAAGCTGTTCTAACTATTTCCCGCTTATCCCGGTCAGAGAGCTTCGAAGATTCGTCGAATAAATGAGAACTACTTGATGGGATCGTCCAATCCGACGAGCAATTTTTCTAATTCCCTCATTTTCTTGGTGAAATGTATCGATTTGTGCTTTATCTCTATCCGTGAGCACTTTTTTTTTGACATTTTCCAGATTTATCAATCAAATTAACTTAAAACAGCGGAAAATGTAACAGGTTTAAGAGAAATTTGACACTTGAAAAATACAAAAACATTTGTTTACGCTCAACGCTTGCACACACACATATGAAAATCATGCAGTGTATGATAGTTACCAATACAACTACACTAGAAAATAAATTGAAGCGCTGTTTGCTTACAATGACACAAAGCAGCAAAATATAAGATCATATCCTGGTTTTATAGAAGTTGGACAGAGTGTAATTGCAAGTGGCTGACATTCCTTTCAATATTTCCGTTTCTGGTCTATTCTTCTAAACCCCGTTTTATTAAGATTGAATAGAGAGAAAAGTTGTTCAACTTATGTTGAGGAATGTGGAAAAATTGATAAGCATGGTATAAACTCTCCCAGAAGTGGGAAAGCCAGTGTGTCATCGGATCTTTTGATCGTTAATATTTTTCCCCAAAACCTGCAGCACTACAGTCAAAAACAGAAAAATCTGTATTCAGAATTTCTGTGCATTTTGCATGCATGGTTTGGACTGCATATTTACTCACCAAACGAGGAATGCATATCAGCAGAGGAAGATGATGATGATGGTCCCGCCTACTTCCGCTACAGAGGTTTGAGCAAGACGAGTTATCTAAAAGATAATTTATTTATTTTTTCTCAACATTGAAATCAGTATAGCAAACACAAAAAACGCACTGATTTTATTCACAGATATAAGTTCAAAAAAATTGCAATGTCAAAAGACATGCCAATACTCAGTCATGTCCGCCACAGAGCCGATACGGTCCCGACGAGGCCCTTGCAGCCAAGTGGTCCACCAGAGCACAAGTCCAACCGCCAGCCTTGTTTTGGATTGACTATGAATATCCTCATTCAGAGAAATCGAGAAAATTTCCTTTACGAAAAATTCCTAGACCGGCACTTAAAAATCTTTCAATTTAATATCCTTTACATCTGTGCCACGCGCGCGACGCTCAAACTTTTGTAGACTATTTTTATTTTTTTTTCAACTAATACAACTATAAAAACAACAAAATAAAAATAGTCCATCATCACCAGATCATGACAGACACAATAGAGATCAATACAAATTAAAAAAAAGATAATTTAAAAAAATTAAATAGTTTACATAATATAATCCGTTAAAAAACTTCGTCAGGTTAATTGAAAATATTAAAACAAACTACAAAAAATTGTCCACATTAATTATCCGTTCCTATAAAACTTCGTCAATAAAAATCTTCGTCATAAAATTAAAAAAAATCGTTCGACTGTTAATTAAAGACAGCCTTCACGTGTGAAATACAGTGCCTCTTAAATTCTGTAAGTGTTGTTGCGCATTTAATATGTCTTGGCATCGAGTTGAAAACATTTATTCCTTTGAAGTACAACGAATTTTGTGAAGCACATGACAAGAAATTAGGTGTTCTTAATTCATTCGCGTTTCTAGTGTAATATCTATGGAAATCACTACCTCTTTCAACTCGATCACACAAATATCGAGGCAGCAAACCGTTAATTACTTTAAAAATGAACACCATAGTAAAATAGACAATTCTTTGCTTCACGGAGAACCATTTTAGAGCGTCCAGCATCAAAGATGAGGTAGTGAATCTATTACATTTTAGAATCAACCGCATTATTTTATTCTGCAAACGCTGTAATCTCGATATTTGTGTATCATTGGCAAAAAATAATATGGAAGAACAAAAGTCTAAATGAGGAGAGATGATTGATTTGTATAGCTGTATTTTGCTGCAAATAGTTAAATCGTTTTTCAATCGGCATAAGATCCCATACTGGTCTCATCATCAATTACAATTGAGACGTTTTCATTAGAACGATTGCGTGAGATTACCATAAATTTAGTTTATTTATATTCAACTTCAATTGCTTATACTTCAACCATCTACTTAAAGAACGCAAATCTCCATTCAAATGTAAAACGACCTGATTCAAATCATTAGCTGCAATGAATAACACAGTATCATCTGCAAAAAGGTTAATACCACGAAATCGTAAAACTCGTCGTACATCATCACTCGCATGTCGTTGATGTACATAATAAATAAAAGGATATTTATTATTATTTCAGGATATTAGGATATTATTATTATTTCAGGACATCTTCGATGTGATCACCTTTTTTTTTTTGATAACGCGTTTTAAACGGCGAACAAAATTCTTCATGCACAACTCTAACATTACGACTACGATGCTGTTGAAAATACAAGTTATTTCTTCTTCAAATTCCTCCAAACTTTGTAGCTTATTAACATAGCAACGGTCTTTCACGTACCCCCAGAGGAAGTAATCGACTACGAGAAATGTTGAAATTCTTACCATAAGAGGACAAAGTTTCATTAACACGTTCGTCGCCCAACGCGACGTTTTTGAGTTTCTTGCAAGGCCCAATTTGCGAATAAATTATTAAATTCAGATCAAACCTAGTTTTTAGATAACTTTTACATGATCTAGCAATATTTTTCTTAATTTGAAGACGAATTGACAATAATAACACATGTCAAAATCACATTATATGGGTGTCGCAAAAAACTGCAGTACAAACCATCCGTACTATAAATTAATAAAAAGTGTAGTATAAATATTATAATAATATGATTATGATTTTATTATTTTTCTACACATCCTGTAGTTACATTTAGGTGCCTATTCTATCAAATTCCTTCTCAGAATACTATTCAATTTGAACGAGCAAAGTGTCACCCATATCTGGGTGACGGGGCGACGAAAGGGTTGCTCGAGTAATACGATTTCACTAAAAGTACGCGCTCTTGTAAATTGTACATCTTGACACTAAAACCATCCGATCAGATTGAACGAGTAGCCGAATATTACCGTCCCGAAGTGAGGAATGCAGTGTTACCATCGGCGGTGCGAAAACAAATTTTTATAAGGAGCTATTCGATTTTTTTGAGTGAGCGTTTAATCTGAAAGACCCTGTACTATATTGATTCATGGGTAATTTTACACTACGAAACGAAGCACTGGAACGTACCTTTGATCCTACGTTGTGCAATTTATAAATGGTTCCAATTGAATTCCTTCCTTTCCTACTGAATACCGTTCTTTCCAAACCCTTCACGAATCCAATTATCCTTTTCCTCCATAGACTAATGTGGCAATACACAATTCTCCAGAATCCCTCAAAAGGTGATTGATGATCATACTTGAAGAAAAAAATCCTTCTACGCATATATTCGATTTTCAACAATGACAGAGTTATAGAATTTTTTTTTGTTTCGGACTCTGTTGCCTTAAACTGGCTACACTACACTAAAGAGTACGCTGCGTCTGTTGCTTTCATTTGAAAGATGAGAAAATTTAGTAGGGGAAATGGGGGGGAACTTGGACCCCCTAAGCAAATCGCCTAATATTTCCAAACCAATACGGTCTAAATAAAAAATGTCACATTGAACACTGAGCGACACATGTTTTCTCTAAATCAATAATGTTTAATCATTATAAAAAGCTTCAAACCACCAAATATACCATAAAATAAAAGAGATGATTTTTGGACATTAAAATTTGATGCGGGGTGTTTTAGACCGTCTGTGGGGTGATTTGGTCCAGTGTGTGTTTCATCAAAAAAAACATACTTATGTTTATGTAAAGTATTTTGGGATAATGTTACAACCGAGAACAGTGTTCTGGGATCGATACCGGGTGTCTTGGCCAGATTCCAGACCAGAAAAATTGGATTAAGACCATCTCGAATTTTGTATGGATCTTTCCATTGTTGTACGAGCATTTTCAAACACTTCCGATGCTTGGTCAAAGAGAAACCGTTCTTGGTGGCCTGCGTTGCTCTTTCAAGCCCCTCCTTCTTCTAGCGTCGTCTGCACATCCTCTTTTTGTAATTCAGCTGCATTTGGAATCAATTAGACCAAAAAAAAGCCTCAAACCTGTAGGACCAATTCGCCCCACAGAAACGTGTTCATGCCACCCCACACAGCATGCAAAAATTGAAATGCAATTAATTTCATTTATTGTTAACAAACTTACAGTTTCGCTGCATCGAATTGTTCCTCTTCTGTAGGCGAACAGAACATTACTGCACAATACACGAAAAGTTTGTTCAATCCGCGGGAAAAACCTTAAACCACAATCGGAAAACTCACATTCTTTGGCAATCAATGTGCTTGCTGTGTTCATGCTACCGTTTCCTTGCACCTGTCGAATTTCACCACAGTTTTTTTTACTTTAGGTAGATACCCTAGGCTTTATGTCCGACTCTGTTTTTAAGTTGTAATCTTCAAAAGCGATTCTAACAGTTGAGTTGAGCTGTTCGCAAATGCTCAGATATTTTTCGAGATTAGCGTCGGATTTGTATTTCTTATAAATTGTATGTGTCTTCTGTTTTTTATTTTTTAGATATAAAAGGATCATAGATATTTTCGATTGAACCTATGCAATAATCGATGCTACAAATGATCCAGGACGCAGTGCTTTCAACAGAGTTGAACTGAACGTCGGATGGCCCCTCTTCCCCGGAGTTAGCAGGTTCAATACTTCCTCATAATCCTGACGGATCTCACTTGAATGAAAAACTCAAAACAAGGGACCCGGAACTGTAAACGAAACATTTTGAATATGCAGGGGAATCGTTAGCTGATGTGTGCAACAACCTAACGATCCCGTCAAAGCAGAATATAGGGTTGGGGAAAAAGAAATGTCGTATTTCTGATCGAAATTTGACGCTTTATTTAACATACTTTAAATTATCCAATTTAAGTCAAATATGCGCAGTTTTGTTCGCAACCTTGTTGCCATTTAGAAGGCAACTTCATTATCCCCTCCTTATAAAACCCCCCTTCTTATTTGCAAAAAAACTCAGACAGCCAGTTTACGCAAGTCTCTTTTGAGGCCAACTTAGCATCACCAAGAGCGTTTTGCATGGACCGGAAGAGATGATAATCACTTGGAGCCAGGTCCGGACTATACGGTGGGTGCGATAGGACATCACATCCGAGCTCCCGTAGCCTCATGGCGGGTCATCAAAAATGTGTGAGGCCGAGCGTTGTCCTGGTGGAAAACAACACCATTTTTCGTCGTCTTTAAATAGCCGTATAGTATGACCCGATGCGATAAGTACAACACAAGATATGTTTAAGTGTTGCCATATATTGACAATATAAGACATTTCTTTTTCCCCAACCCAATATATTGAGCCCGTAAATTCCCGAAATCGATGAAGAGGAATTAGTAGGATGTTCAACCGAGTGGTTTGCTCGTCACGTAAAGACATTTCAATACTTTTTGCAAGTAGTGAAATGTTACGACAGGAAATGTTGCATTGAACCTAAAAGTTGTTACTTTTGCATAAATCAACATTTAATTCCGACTTGGGCAGATGTTTGATTTTTACGTTGATATTTTCATTACATAATAAAAGCTAAAATATGACTTTTTTCAAACGACTTTGACTTTTTGTACAGATTATTTTAGCGTTACGTAACTTAAGGAGGAGGGAGATTTGCCTTGCGTTACTTATTGTTACATAGGAGGGCGAGGTGGCCCAAAATCCCCATTTTAAGCGTTACGTAATTTGTCTACCACGCCTTATGTTCATGCCAAGAAAACCAAAGCATTGTATGCACATATGAAACGGGAACCTTATTTGTTCGATGGTGCAAACGGTACAGAATTTTTGTTGAGATAGATAGTAGAGAAATAACATCCAACAACCTTTTTGGACGAACAGCAAATTGTCACTTGTTTATTGTACTTTTTCACAAAATTACAATGTTGCGAATAATATTATGTGATGTTGTTGTGTGCTAAGACCTCTGTAAACAGAATATTTTTGGCGCACCCTGTAGAAAAAATAAATGAATGAACTTTTCGGAACGCGCACCGTTTTCTCAAAAACATTTTGTATATTCGTGTTAGGTTACCCTTTGATGAAACATTCTGCTCAATTCAGCAAAAGATCTTTACAACTGATCACGCACCATATTCAAACAAAAATAGCCACCGAATTCTTGAGACTTAAATGATTTCGTTGCATTCCAGCGGATAGCGATTCCCGGAAACATTCATATCAATTATTCCATTGCCAAGCTGTTGCACTTGAATGTGAAACGAGCCGAAAACAGAACATCTTAATAACATACGAAAATCTCCCCACCATAATTAAGCCCACTGTTTGCACTCGAATCGTCGGTGCCAGTGCCCTGCTTATCCATCAGTATTATGCTGAACTTAGCACGGATTTGATCCGTATCAACCAACGGATCGTGATGGCAATGAACTCATTAAACATTCGGGCACTACCAGTGGATGCTTAGTAGCGCTCGATCCGATCCGGCCGGCTATGCTGAGGATCTAATTGGTCACAATTAATGCCGCTGTGTTGTTGGCTTTTCCAAACAAATAATTATAACACATTTCTCCATGCTCGATGGTACAAGATGGATGCAAGATGTGTGCGTGTGCGCTGACGCAAATGTGACAATTTATATCCACCCATCCGTCTACTAGGTTCAGTGCTTGAACGTTGCGGCGTCGAAGATGATGATTTATGATGCCTCGGAATTTCTTATTAGAGGTTTCGGTGCGTTTTCTGTGCTCTCGGTTTGGCTCAAATTGCAGTCAAGTGTTAACAGACTGCGCCGCGATGCAACACGGCTCATTGAAATTTTACGCTGAGGCGGATATACGAGTGTTTGGATAGCATATAGTAGCGTGACGATTTAAACATTTTCAGGAACCAGGAAATTCGCGATGCCATCCTTTCGTTGGTGCATTCCTATAGTCAGCTGGACAATAAGCTAGAACGGCACGAGCAGAGGGAACGATCCCTTGGCGAGCAGGTTAAGAAGGGTTTAATCACGCTGCAGAAGAACCAGCGGGTATTCGACACGCTGAAGGGAACGATCACGCGGCTAGACGAACGCGTCAGCAGCATCGAAACGGCGCTCCTCAGCGTAAGTACATTTCAGTGGAGATAATCGTCGTGTTCAGTGCATTAACGAGTGCACATTTTCGTTGCAGCAAGATGAGAAGAACACGATGCAGCAAATGAAGCTGGGTGAAACTCTTGAGGGGGTTCTGCGTTGGTTGACTGACAATGCGCACGCGCTTGAGGCTAGAGTCCAGCCGGAACCTCCCCGGTCCGAGGAGGAGGGCGAGGGACTGGGAGCGAAGATCGAGGAGCTTACCGAAAGTATTAGAGAGCTGAGGCGGGAGATGGCTGAACTGAAATCGGACAGAGACTCTATTGAGGTTGGTATTTTAATGGAACGATTGTTGGAGCGATGTGCTTTTAGCTTTTATAGGAATCTTGCACTAGCACTACTGATCAAGTGAACTTTATCGAGGGCAGTTAAAATTTGAAGTTATAAATAAATCTGAACAAACATGTTCTGATTCATTTTTATTATTTTACCATCGCGAAATTTTTTCAAACCATGGTGCTAACATTGGTAAATTGGTAATTGGTTCAATTGTCGATCGACAAACGCATTTGTATCAACAACATTAAAAATTATCATGGTTTAATCATTACACCTGCAATTGATGAATGACTGTGTTTGGCTTGGCACATCTAACAGTAAATATACTACAAATATTACCCTTTGGAAAATCAACTCGAAGAATGGCAAATTGTTTGTTTTTTTAACGTAGGACTACGTCTTTGATTTCTATATAGGGGAGTCACTCTACGAAAAACTTTGAATGGGTTATACCTACAATATAACCGCAAGGTTGACGTAGGACTGCCGTTGGCTTAGTAATCATTTGTGTTTCTTCGATTAGCAATACTCGCATCTCGGGTGTTCCTTATTGGTTACGATATCGCCGCTGCGCAAAGCTATTTTTTGTGTGTATTGATGAAATTATTTATTAAACTAGTAAATGAATGAAACAATTTACGAATTCAATTGCAAACAAATCCCAATTCAGGTCAATTCATACATTATGGTAGTAGTTATCGCAGCAAATAGTTATCAACATTTTGCCTAATCATCAAACGGTATGCATATAAGTTCAGTGAGATGACGACATGAAGAGATATCTTCCAATACAGTATAATCGAGTCGAAGCGTTGTATTTATACCTGCTTTAGTAGACCGTGTTAGCAAAACGAATTCAGGAGTGTAAAAATGCATGGGGGTATAAAAGTATTGCCGACTTGAATGTATCTGCAATGCCGATTTTCCCAACTTCTTGGTTTCGGAATCTGTATTGGGAAACACATTCCGGTTTGCGAAAATGCAAGCGAGTATCCGTAGTTTGCATCTAATTTGCTGTGCCAATTTCTCCTGGCTCCATGGCTTTGAAGTCTGTGTTAAGGAAACATTCCGATTTACAGAAACGCAAGCGAATACAGAAGTACCCGCAGCTTGCATCTTTTTTGCAATGCCGATTTCCCCAGGCTTCATGGTTTTGAAGTCTGTGTTAGGGAAACACTCCGATTTCCAGAAACGCAGGCGAGTACAAAATTATTCGCAACCAGAATCTATTTTGCAATGCCAATTTCATGATTTTGAAGTCTGTTAGGGAAACATTCTAATTTACAGAAACACAAACGAGTACAAATGTACCCGCTGCTTGCATCTATTTTGCAATGCCGATTTCCCTAGGCTTCATGGTTTTGAAGTCTGTGTTAGGGAAACATCCATCCATTTTATCTTTCGAATGAAGTGTTTATCATACCAATTCGTTCAGTTGTTTAGGAGCTATTAACACTCAAAATCTCGTTCTCCGGCGTAACGCTTTCGTTTTCGAAACTTTGAACTTACACCCCAGTATAGAAATGAAAGACGTAGTCCTACGTCAAAATGTAACGAAGAATTAGGAATTTCAAACGCATATCAGGCGTCGTGCACAAGTTACGTAACGCTTGGAGAAAACTAAAAAAATAACGATATTGTCAGTCACAAGCAAAATGCATCTAAAGCGAGGCTAATTTTGTTAATGTATGCTCAATTTTGAAATTTAAAATTAGGATTGGTTTCATCATTGTAATTACTTCAGACTCTTGGCAAAGCTGTAAATTTTCAAATGTAATAAATACATATACATTTCCAATTCACGTGTAATATTTATATATTCTCTGTTTATTGGAAAGGAAAATCGGTGGAAGCTGAGTCGAATTCATGAATTGGATAAACCGATTTTTTTTATTTGTTTCTTTCGATCCATTGTTTGGCCTACTGCGTGTACGTATTATCGTGACAACCATTACCGGATTGTTTGTGAAAATTGAAAAATGTCGTTTCGGGAACCTAGGTTGAGCTCAAACAGAAAATATGGAAAATTGCGCAAATCAAACCACTAAATACAGCACTGTCGGGTGAGAAACTTTTTTTTTCATAGAATATTCGATTTTTAAAGAACAAGCACATTTTTTTCACAAGTAATTAAAATAACATTAAAATTCATCCAAATTAGGAAAGGTCCTATCTAATCTAACGATATCAATGCCAAGCCATAAACAACTGTGAGGCTGCCTATGTGTTTTTGGGCTCCAAAGAACTGATTCACTTAAGCAAACGGTTAGCGACTGAGCCGTTCATCAAGTTGAACTGTTTTGCCGATCCCTACTTCATGGCGAATTTAAAGTGACAGGAGAGAGAACGAGTTGAAATAAAAATTATACAGAAGTTCATATGAAGAAATTATACAATTTAGATTCCATATTCCAGATTCCTTGTCGTCAGGTATTATGTATTACGACGCGTAATTGCGCGAAATAATTTCGTCGTCGCGTGCAAGAATACCAAATTTGATATTCATTTCTTATAACCCTTCATAAGGTTGTAGAAAATAGGCAAGCTATCGACTCAAACTTCTGAGAACATAATACTTACATGAGGAAGAACACATTTGAACATTTGATAGAAAAAAAAAACTATTGAAACAGTTGAAAAAATAAGTCGCAATATAGTTGCGTCTGCCCGTTAACCCCAAAAACACTGTTTGACGCTTAATTGCCATTTCATTTAATTGCGTCATTGGTTATGCAAATATAAAACAATATTTCTAGTGCAGCAAAAAAATAGAAAAATACACAAAAAAAATTTAAAATTTGAATTTCTCATCAAATATACCATTTATTTTCTTGAAAATACTGTATGATCTCGAACAGTAAATCCTGAATAGAACACTTACAGTGAAAACATATCAACTTGTTGCATTTTCAACGAATGGGTTTTTTTCATAAAAATGACTCCTATAATAATATCGTACATATTTAGCAGTACTCCCATACCGCGCTATACGGCCGCTCTTTATACGGCATTTCGCTATAACGGCCCTCTTCAGTTAAGGCATGTTTTCGATTTACGGTCTAAAATGATTCGCTATAACGGCGAAAAAAAATTTTTCGATGTCGATGAAAATTGTGTTTTCGAAATTTTGTTTGATGCCAAATGTCTTATAATTGCATGAAACGTCGAGATCTACTGTAATCTCGAATCTTGGTTTAGGGTGCTAATGAGCTTAAGCAAAATATTGAAAAAAAAATCCAAGTGCGGAAAAAAATTGTTGGTGGCAATATAGCTGTCAAGGGCTTATAAAGAGTTAAAGAAACATACATTCAACCTAGTCGTCAATTTATATTATTTATGTTACGTGTCAAAGAAATTCCACTTCACAATACATTCAAGACGTGTTAACCGGCATAGAATCTCAACTAGGTACTACTAATAAAAATGACGCAAGTAACACCTACGTTGAGAAGGCAAAAGTTCCACTGGGAACGTTAGCGCCATCCAAGAAAAAGATGTTACGTGTTACGTCGCGTGTATTAACTCTTTGCGGTTGGAATTATTATCCCGTGAAAGAGATCCTCTTTTCATTCCACGCTAATATTTTTTTGTTAATACCGAGTACCGTTATCTATTATCTATAGAAACTGCGTAATAATTCGTTAAAAAGTTCACTAGACATTAAAATTCGTTCAGAAAAAATGTAAACTATTAACGGGTGTTAAATAAAAAATGAGAATTTTTTCTATCACATATAAGAAAAAAATTTTTTTTTTCATCGATTTCAGTATTTTTTATTAATAACATGATGTATTTTCTTCAAAAAAAATGTCAGTGAATGTTTGAGTAAGGGCCGTGGTCTGCTGTTCGACGCAACTTTGTCGCGATGCTCTCACAAGAACGTTGTACGGCACTTACGTCAATTTTCCGGATACAATTCCGGATTCTTGTAGTCAGTTGCTTCGTGTCCTTGGCCCTCCAATTGTTTTTATACACTAGTGCACTGAGTGAGCCAAAGAAATCCTCTATTGGGCGGCACTGGGGCAAGTTTGTTGGGTTACGATCTTTCGGCATGAACGGTATCGTTTTCTCCTCAAGATACGCCAGGAACGGCAGCAGGATTTTATCGAGGCACTCTTATCGATAGATTTGTTGTTTGATTGCCAGACCGCTCGGCTTAAACCAAGGCTTTGAAATGCCCCGGTCGGAAATGGCGATGTACAACATAACCTTTTTTTCAAACTTGTGCTTGAACCTGTATTTCACTTCGGGCGGTGTGGATGACTTGTCGCTGGAGTAGTAATTATCATTTCCTGGAAAATGCGTTTTGGACAGCGGAAAATAGCTTTCGTCGTCCAGAACGAAAGACGTCCCGCGGTATTTTTTGGTCATCCACCGACACTGTGATTTAACCGTCTCAATCTGCTCCTCCGTGTACTCGTATACGGCGACCTCGTCTTCTTCCTGCAGACGATTCCTTCCATTTTGAGGGTCCGATGGATCAATACGTGGGAGCAGCCATATTTCCGCCCGGCGTCACGCAGGCTGGTTGCGTCCTTGTTGTCAAACAGCTTCTTTAACGATGTCTTCCTCTGCTTCGTCATTATCGTCACCGGACGACCACTTCCAACCTTCCGCTCTACGTTCAGGGAACCCAGGATACGATAGACCGTACTGACAGGTACATTTCCATCCTTAAAATGTGCCACTGTGAACTTTTTTCCTTGCTGGAAATGCGTTTCGTAGAACCGTACAATGCGTTCGCGGAGCACGTGCTGTTTCGACACCATCTTTGCTTTGACTAAATTCAAACTAGCAAAACCAAACACGCCTACTGTTTCTAGGCCCAAAGCCCAAAGAGCAATTTTCTTGGAGAAAGAAAATTTTACGCTCTTTATTTGAGTTACTGAAAGGTATTGAAAAAATTCTCATTTTTTATTTAACACCCGTTATATATGGTTGGATAAAGTATATAATATGATTTCTTGCTTTGGTGGCTGAGAGCAGATATACGACCGCAAAGGGTTAAACAGACCCTAAACAATTTTGTCAGCGCTTATTAAAACCCTCATTGTTAATTATTAGGTGGGTCGGTTACCTTATAACATTACTGATGGATATCCTTCGTCGTCCTGTTCAAAATAAGAATTTCCAGGCGCGGTAAGCATCGAAATATACTGTAAGCAGAGATGTTCCCTGATGATCTTTTCAGGTTTCTAGTCGAAATCCTCCGTCGTCGGATTTTCCAAAAATTAGAAAATATGCAACGCGTAAGGCTAGCAATATGATGTGGGTCTATTCCTTTCATGGTAATAGCAGCGCTATAGAGGCGACCCCTCTGGTTACCAATATCATTGTTGTAGAAGTCTGATAGTTAAACCAGGTTTTAGAAACTCATAGTGGATCACACCCTTTTGATTCCACCAAATACAGAGCATCACGTGGTACCGTCGCTATTCGGCTTCGGCGTTTATCTTCCTGGTTTGCCGGATTTGCGTTTTGGATTGTCGTATTAATTCAATTTTTCGTCCCCGGTAACGGTTGGATGCAAAAAAGACTTCCCTTTGTGCCGTTCAAGCAACATTTCGTCGCCGTTCGACGTTCTCACTTTCAATACGTGTGGAACATAATTTCATTGCCGTGGGATGTATCCAGCGGCCTTGAGCCGTTTAGAAATAGCTGCTGTCTGATTCTGTAAGCTCTGTTTGCGTTTGACACGAATCTTGACCGAGTATTGTCTCTAATTCTTCGTCTCAAAGATTTTGTGATTGACTCGGACGCTTTTATCATTAGTACCATGTGATTTTCGTTATTGAAAATATTTTAACGACATTAGGGTCAATCAAACATCTTCAACCGAACCATTGAACGTCTTTCCTTAAAATGAGCTAGAATTTGAATCGATATAAAAAATTGATTAAAGCTGGAGGAAAGTATCTTGAGGGAAAAAATTGAAAGCACATTTCCACTACTAATCCCGAAACTCTGTGTATGTTTGGGGTATCAAAATATGTCATTGAGGTTTTAAAACTGTACTTATTGAGTATGAATATTCTTTAGTGTGAATTATATACTGGTCTAGTCTAGAAATTTGGAAATAACTGAAATTTATTTTTTTCACATTTCTAAAGCGTAGATTGGAAGGATACTTTCAAATTTTCATTACCTAGCCAGAGCCATTGCAGTGCCACGGTATCTAAGCTGAGAATGCTGATTTTTTTTTATTCTTACAAAAGAATACTATTTTGTCTGAGGACATTTTTCTTGCTTGTGCAAGATTCATATCATAGCGGAATCGTTACTAAAAGAGAACAAATGATTAAAAATTGACTAACAAGTGTTATTCATTTGTACGTCCTATAAATGTGTCTGAATTACGTATATAAACAACATTGCGATGTTTATAAAAATAATAAATGTTCCCGTATATATTCTAAGAAATCTACCTTTCCGGCACTCTCGTACATTTTCAGCAAACCAACCGTAATCTGCTGGAGCAAACGGAGAAACTGCTTAGCGCCAAGGTCGACTCGTCGGGAGAGATTATCGGCAAAATAGAGGAGCGGTTATCTTCTTACTACAACAACCCGGTCGTTATCTCCCACTCGAACGTTGACTTCGAGGAGAAGGTCATCGCGAAGCTGGACAAGATTGATGCCGTCGCGAAGGAAAGTAAATCGGTGGCGGACAGCTTGGCGGCCCAACCGCCTGCCCTAGATAAGGAGTTTATTCATGGGCTGGTCAACGAAACGCTGGAAGCGATAGAGGATATGCGTCTGGAGGTGTTGACTGCGTCCGATAAGAGCTTCTCGAAGACGGCGACCCGCATCAAGGAGAACAACGAAGTGCTGCAGGGCTCGGTGAATGAGATTCTGAAGACCCTGTCGGAGGAAATCATCGATACGGAAGCTTTCTTCTCGGCCACCAAGAAAGACATTGGTTCGCTGAAGGATGAGATTGCGGCACTGAGCAGATTGGAGAAATTCCTGCTGCAGACGGGTGAAAATGTGCTGGATGCCAAGCGGGGTATTGACTACGGTATTCATCAAATTCTTCGCGAGGTGACCGAGGTTGTGAAGGCCAATTCGAAGGAACTGAATGCAACGGTCACTAAGCGATTTGATGACATTGGGGCTACTATCTTGGATAATCATAATGGCGCGTTGACCAACCTCAGTTCGAAGATCGAAACGGAGATTAGCCAAGTTTGGCGACAGATTGGTATTATGTATCAGGAGATTTCATCCAGCAAGCAAGCATTGGATCGTCTGCAGCAACAGACGGAAACATATGTTAACGGAACAATTACAACAATGGACAGCATGGAGGGCAAGGTATACTTGTTGGGTTATTCAATACATTTACTATTATACTTACATTGGAATTCCTTTCTAACTACAGGTTTCACTGATCACCGGTCGAATGTCTGAGGTGGATTCAAACCTGAACTATCTACTGGGCCGGTTGTCATTGGTAACGCAAGAGTTCAATCTGATCAAGCGAGGTTTAGGCCAGGCGCTGGATGAAATCAAGAGTAGCTTCATGGAGGTACAGAACCGTCTGAAGGGACCGGGACCACATAAAATATCATCCGCCGAAGTCGAGGACGATCTGAGTCTAGCTCCGCCGGCTAAATGAAGTGCCATCGAAAATTATACCGCTTCTGCTAGTATATAAGAGAATATCCAATGAGCCTAACAGGGGGAAATCTAGTGTATTCTTTTCTCTGCAGTTTGTGTGCTTAAGCAATTTAGCGCAAAACATATTCAGAGTGTCTGCAGTTTAACAGAGTTTATTTTATTATAGATTACGAATGTAAGCATAAAGATGATTAATAAAGTACTTGGATTAAATTTAATCAGTTTGTTGATCATATTATTAGCGGAGTTGTCCGGTAAATACAATATTTATTTAGCACTGGAAGTGTTGTCCATTGATTGCACTTACGGATTTCACTCCGTCTCGTGCGGAGCGAATGGTTGTCATTAGAAGCGATGTCCTGTGAATATGGGCATCTAATAGAAGCGCATCTAATAGTTTGGGCAGCTAATAGAAGCGTTTTCAAAGCTAGGAATCTCTTGCAACTTTTGCAGAGTATTGCCGTGTAAAAATAACTATGGCATGTCTTTTGGAATATGCAGGGTGTTTCAGCTTCTGTTGTTTACGTTTGAGCAGCCCATAGTTGCACGTTAAAAATAGCGTTCGACGTTTTTTGGTCTTGGCGTTTTCATATACAGTGTCGGACAAAACATTAAGACCACTCTAATGCAAAAAAAAAATTAAATTAATTTTAAATGTCAATTCAAATATAGTAAGGGGCCGTCCACATACCACGTGGACAGAAAAATCACGATTTTAGACTCCCCCCTCCCCCTCCGTGGACACGCGTGGACATTTTCATACCGCCACCCCCCTTTGTCCACGTGGACATTTTTCCTTTTTTAATAATTAAGGAAATAATTGAATTGCACCTGAATTCCATTTAAGTTTATTTTATTTCAAATTTTACTAGCTGTACCCTGCTGTGCCAGCTTTGCTGTGGCTCATTGTTATTGTACGGTAGAGAAATGAGTAGCATGACAAAGCACATGTTTCATATAATTTTGAAATACTTTTGAGTAAACAAGATTTTTTTTGTTTTTCCATTATCAGCGAAGATATACAGGCTATCTAGTTTGCCAACACGGAAACTCGTAATGTAAAGGTAACCAGGTGAGGAACAATCCGCATCTGAATATAAACTACACAACTTCAAAGGTTGATCTTGAGCTTTACTGATTGTGATTGCAAACGCCAATCGAATAAAAATAAGTGGGTTTAAAATTATTTTCAAAAACAATTTTAGTTCAGGATTTTTTCAACACTTGCAATGAAATGTGTTGATATCACATATCTATATATATATAAATGGATTCCTGTCTGTCTGTCTGATTCTCTATGGTGGTTAGACTCTCCACCCCCTCTCTAAGGGGGGGCTGCCATACAAATGAAACACAAATTTCTGAATTACTCGAGAATTAATCAAGCAAATGAAACCAAATTTGGCATGTGGAGGTTTTAGGATGCAATAAATATTTCTATGGTGGTTAAACTGTCCACCCCCCTCTCTAAGGGGGGGCTGCCATACAAATGAAACACAAATTTCTACATAACTCTTAAACTAATCAAGCAAATGGAGCCACATTTGGCATTTTAGAAGATTTTACGGGACACGAATCGTTTCTATGGTGAATACACTCCTTCCCCTCTCTAAGGGGTGCTGCCATACAAACGAAACACAAACTTCTGCATAACTCGAGAGCTAATCAAGCACAACTTGGGATGTGAGGGTTTTTGGGTATGAGAAATGTTTCTATAATGGTATGACACCCCTCCCTCCTCTGGAATGGAGGTAGGGGGTTCCCATAAAAATATTAAACACATTTTTTTTGTCTGAAAATAATCTGATATTATAATGATGAGTTTTGTTAGAAATACTAGGAATTTTAGTTTTTTTAGTAAGTTTTCGAGAAAAATAATAGAATAAAATGGTTTTACACGTAATTCTGCATGCAAAACTATACAAACATTTTTATTCTAAAAAAAATCTATAGAAAATTATATTTGATGAAAAAAATATATTCGTAATATCATGAAAAATCAAACAATATGGAGTTCTCGCGTAATTTTTGAAAAGGTCCTATGTAACAAACGTAAACAAATCGAGTTAATGGATACACGCTATTAGTTTTCAATCATTGAATGCATTACAAAAACAATCGTTCACGTATCTATCTTCTTCATCTTTTTATCGCCGATAAAAAAATATCCAATGTATAGATTAGGATTTCAAGCACCGAAGTTACTTCGGACGCCACTTTCCTTTGTCCAGACTAACAAAGCAGTCAAAACAACACGAAGTCGTACATCGGTCGTTTTGAGTTTTTGTTTCTTTCGGGTGTTGTTATCCATTTCAGTGCAATTCAACGAGTGATAACAATGATAATCTGTCTTTAGAACAAAATGCTGATATTTGGATTGTCGTTTAGTAGTTAGTTTCAAATTTTTGTCATGCAACGTAATAAGACCAATGTGCAAACGCGAGCAGTCAAAACGACCAATGTAACAATTTTCGCTCCGAGGCTTCAACTTTAATCTCAAATCACGGAACAACAGTTACGATTGGTTTTTCAGAGTTATTCTTGACTGCTAGTGGTGAAAGTAGCGATAAAGATCGATAGCTTTTAAGACAATTCGCGGAATAATGTTCGGGTCTTCTCGAGTTGACGAAAATGTTACATTGGAGTGTAATGTTACGAATCGTTTGTTCTGAGAGTCGCGTAAGATTTTGTACTTCTGATACGATTGCGATAAAATGCTCCTTTAATTTACTCCAAACTTTGAAAAATCGGCTAGAAAAAACGGTTGAACGAATCAATATGAAACATTTACAGATGTTTAGGGAATATACTAGGCTAAAAATTTGCCTGAAAACATTAGAACTTAATGCGATATTTGCAGAACTACAGTCGATTTTGTAAAGCACTATGAAAATCTTGTTTTGACCCTTTTTTAAATCAATACAAAAAATTTAAATAATTTTTTTCGTCGAAGTAACAAAATATCCTTGTGCAGAACTTATTGGAGTTTTCAAAACTGCCTTTAGATAATAATGTTTCATTCAAACTGAAATATCTCAATGTGAGAAGGTCCTACAGGAACGTTCTTGGAACCAAAAAAAAGCTGATTGATTAGGTTATATGGATTTGCTATTGAGTTGATTTTTCATTTCTTCCCGATATTATTGCCTACTACACCTACTCACATCAAGATAAAAATATGTACGTAAAATATTCTAATACCTGAAAGTTGTAGCTTCAAAATCATGTGCCTCCCATCGATATACGTTGATTTTTCACGAAGATACAGCATGTCAAAAATCACTTAAAATTTCCGACTTCGCACTCTGTTCCTCTAATTTTTTTGTCGATTGTATTTGAAAACATATTTATTCTTCGTGTCCACGTGGACATAGTCTATACCCCCTTTCCCCTCTCCGTGGACAAGCGTGGACATTTTAATACCCTCTACCCCCCCTAAAGTTGTCCACGTGGTATGTGGACAGCCCCTAAATGCGAATCCTGGCGGCGAGCACTTAAGCTAGTATGACAACCGTGAAGACCGCAAGTTTAACGCAATCAAATGGCCCTATTGGGCGTCTTCGTAGCCACATTGGTTGCGTGTTCGCTTAGTAAGCGACCGATCGTGAGTTCAAAACTCAGGACCCTCATTGACCATCTTTGTGTTGTTACAGAATAACTACGTCCACGCAACAATCAACAGCGATGGAGATCAATCCACGATCGAAGTAAGATCGATTCATCCATACATCTGCTCTGCTCTGCAAGGCACATCGGGCTGCTGTTCTATAAATAACTCAACAATGATCAATCAACTGTGATAGAGGCGAATGAACTGCAAAGTTTAAAGCCTCTTAAAAACAAAGAAAGAAAGAAATCAACTGTCTCCGCTGTCCGGTGGTCTAGCTTGAACAATGGAAGGAATGCCCCTACGCCGAAAAATGGGAACTGTGTAATGTGCTATTTATAGATATGATAAACATATGACATGTACACGATTGAAATTCGGCTTAGTTTACAGCTAGAATGCTTTTATATTTTTTTTTGAAAGCTGAGAAAGCTTTTTACATAACATATCTCGAAATCAGAGAGGTTTTTTACGTTATGATTTTTCAAGGTTTACCGTAATTATTTCGTAATTTCATTGTATTTATTATTTGTAGCTTACATGTTTCACCGTGGATCGATTTCCATCGCTGATGATGGTTGCGTGGACGTAGTTATTCTATAACAATACAAAGATGGTCAATTGAGGGCCATGAGTTTAAACTCATGATCGATCGCTCGGTAAGCGAACGCGTAACCAAGTGGCTACGAAGACCCCCCGTTTATTCATTGTAGATTGTGTTAATTTTATCAAAAGGAAGTTGCCTGACCTTAAGAAAATTAACTTTTTCTCAGATGGATCAGGTAGGCAGTACAAAAATAAGATGACAGCCTTTAATTTGTGCCAAATGAAAAAAGTTTGAGAAAAGAGTTTGGTATAGATGCGGAGTAGAACTTTTTCGCCATATGGTATGGGAAAAGGTCCATGTGACGCTTTAGGAGGAGTTTTGAAGCGGAATGCTGCTAAAGTAAGTTTATGGGGTCACATGGGGTCACATCACATTACAACTGCAAAATAACTTCATGGGTAGTTTCCAAAACAGATTCGAAAATGCATTATGGTTTTTTTTTCAGAGACAAGTTATAAAGCAATGGAAAGAAAACTTAAAACCCGTTATAATCATGTAAAGCAAATTTCCGGAACTCAGTTATATCATAGTTTTAGACCGGAAAATGAAAAGTATATTATCGTGAAACGATTCTCCTTCTCGGAAGAAGAACATTCTGTGAAACTATAGAAGTAGCTTTAAGCATGATTTATACCTAGAATAAAAAATATGAAAAATGTAACAGATGAATTTTAATTCATACCCACTAGTCGTCCCTACATTTCCTGTCTTTACCTGATACATGTTTTTCATTGTCCTTAATCTCTACCGATAACTATATCTATTCCTATTTTCTACCCATTAAGCTACCTGTGCAAAAAACATTTTAACTTTGAAAAATCATAACTCAAAAACTAAAAAAAAGCCTCTCTGATTTTTGGATATGAAAAATTTTTGAATATATTCGAGACCATGAAAACTATAAAAATCGAATACAATCAATAATAACGAAAACATAATTCAAATTTTCTGCTACTCTAGTATTTTTCCAAAAAAGACCAGCTAATTGCCCAGCAAACATTAAATCGTATAATTTTGCACGTGCTAAGTCTTACAAGTGGAATAAATCATAATCGCATATAATATCAATCGAAGTATGTATCGTGTATATTTGAAATCGCATAAAATGTAAAAACTCGATTTTATATATCATTATCAAATTAAGTCGCAATTCGGTATAATAAACATCAGTTTTATGATGTACATTGTCATAGAATATATTTAATCCGCATCATATACGTATATTACGCTGATGCAGTTTGTGTGTCGTATAAGCGTATAGTTTAAATCGATGACTGCAGTAAACCGTGTTGCATGCTGAAGAAAATCATGAAACAGTAAATCATATTAGCTCCTAATAAAGAACATATTACATCATATTGAAATGTCAATGAAATGCTTTAACATTGACAAGTTTCATTTCATAACAGCAATGTCTGAACACATACGAAAGAATAAAATAATTAAATTTAAAAAAAGTGGCTCTTATATGGCTCGGAAACCAGGAATGACTGATCCTACTGCATAGAATGTATTAGGTTATATACTATCGAATCATATGTATGAGTTTTAACCGCTGTTGAATTAAATTTCAGATAGCCGCGCGAGATAACTGGTGGATGATAATTCAGACGACAAGAGTTCGAACCCACATCGGATCAGTTTTCACCAAACATCAATCTGTGCCATTTTAAACTCCCAACACAAGTAAATGTAATAATTATTATTTCTACAAATATAAATACTTATATATAAAAATAGCGATTCGTGAGGCTATAATAAACATTTCACGAAAATATTTTGCTCCATTTGTTTTTTTTTCTATGTCTGCAATAAATCGTATATGAGTATGGCAAAAGTCATATTAGGTGCGTTGACAATTCATGAATATATTCATATTAGATCGCAATTCAATTTCAACATAATCGCTATTATAGTCGATCAAAATTGCATATTCATCCAAAAAAATTCGGTAAGCATTTGCCATGTATGTATATGGCCTCCACTTTTGCATGCATATGCCAGTTAGGCGCATTATATGCCAACCAAAATTTAGGGTATATGATGTTATATATACGCATGTTATGCGATTTAATGTTGACTGGGTGGCTTTAATTTAATATGCCGAACATTTCAATAGGTCCGGTGGTTCAAAAAAAATCATTTTTGGTAAAAATGCGAAAAAATTGAATTTTCGGACCACCCTAAAATGGAAATGGTCACCTTAACGAAAAAAAAATCGGTAAAAATACGGACATTCATGTATTTGTCCAAACGAAATGGCGAAAATCGATTGTCTCTCGTTACCCTTTCTACGATCCACCGGGACAATCCAACGGCAATTGAAATATCTTTTTGCGACACTTAGGCGTGGGACCAATCACGAATACGCTGCAACTTCGTCAAAGTGTAACTGTCAAACTATGGATAACGGCGTCTTTTACTCGCAGCCTATTTCATTTTTTGACTCTACTTTTTTTTTGGACTCCACAGTCAATATAAAAAGATTTTTGACTCCACGGTCAATATAAAAAGATTTTATGGGCCCTATTCCAGAAAACGAGACGAGCCATTCGTCTCGTCTCGTCTTGGCTTCAGTCACTGTCGAGACGAGCAAAATATCCCATTCCAGTGCACGAGTTTCATTGAAATGTTATAT
Source organism: Toxorhynchites rutilus septentrionalis (assembly GCF_029784135.1). Lineage (NCBI taxonomy): Eukaryota > Metazoa > Arthropoda > Insecta > Diptera > Culicidae > Toxorhynchites > Toxorhynchites rutilus. The sequence goes on along the minus strand of NC_073746.1, from coordinate 141,608,184 downwards.
TTGGTAGACTGGAAAGACTTCAATCAGTTTTTTCTCGGTATAATCAGTGATGTCAGCTGAAAAGACATGTTTTTGTTTTGAGAAAAACAACAAACAGTTCTACAATTAATCAATCGATACTGTTTTCTCAGTGCCAAAATATTAAAAAACATAACAATAACAAAAAGGAATAAGTTTCATATATCTTTTGGTTTCATTGATATTTTTCCTCTAGCATATGGTTTTATTACTCAGACGTTTTGTTATTATGGATTTATAGGAGGTAATGTTTGTTCACCTAATCAACGATTTATCAAGAAAAGTTTTAAATCTATGTATATAAATATATATATATATATATATATATATATATATATATATATATATATATATATATATATATATATATATATATATATATATATATATATATTGGGCCGGTGGTTTCACTCGATTATCCCTAAGGTTAGCCTCAAACCGTGGTTCAAAAGTCTGGACTTGAGTCGGGACTTTATTCGCACCTTCTCCCGACTCATGTCCAATCACTGTTCGTTAGATGCACTACTCTTCCGTTTCAATCTTGCCAGCAGCAATCTCTGCGTTTGTGGCCAAGGTTATCACGACATCGAGCACATTGTTTGGTCGTGCGAGGTGTATCGACCAGATACGCCAGATCGAATTTAAAAAACTCCCTTCGGGCCCGAGGAAGACAGCCCAATGTGCCGGTGAGAGATGTGTTGGCTCGGTTAGATCTGATTACATGTCCCATATATATGTTTTCCTTAAAGCTATAGATCTTCGTGTGTGATTGCCCCTACATCCTTATACCCGCCTTTCCTTCCTTTGCGGGTAATTCGGCCCCTTGCTACAAATAGTAGAATAAGTTGAAATGTAAATACACTATAGATATACGAATAGATTTATAAATTGAGTGTTCATCAACATTGTTACAATTTCCTTATATCCCATCCTTCTCCTAAAAATATGTCACCCTCCTAAACTCGAGTACACCGCGAGTAATCGGTTTTCCACCTTACTAACCATAGATGTAAGAAAATTGTTTATATATATAGTTTTAAAATTATATTTAAGAATTCGGCTCCTTTAAACTTAAGTAACTGAGCCTGTAAAAATAAACGAATTAAAAAAAAAATAATGACACCGTTTAACTTATAACTATATAACTATATAACGTGCGCATATATATATATATATATATATATATATATATATATATATATATATATATATATATATATATATATATATATATATATATATATATATATATATATATATATATATATATATATATATATATATATATATATATATATATATATATATATATATATATATATATATATATATATATATATATATATATATATATATATATATATATATATATATATATAAATCTGTAAAATCTTGCAATTACTGAATTGAATTTGATGGTTGCAGTTGAAAATATACATTGCTTATGCAATGCTAGTTTAGCCGTGTAACATTTTTTGAAGATAAAGGCGGAGCAGAAGAATACCGATGCTTTCAATCAACAAGGTGAACCAACACATCAAACATACTAGACGATTCGACTGATTCATCGACGAGCGCGGCCAAAGGGTCGTCGAGCCAGACAAGCTACTCGTCTGTTTTTAGTCGAGCTCGGCTTCTGGAATATGAAAACAAACGAGACGAGCGCTCGTCTGCTCGTCTCGTTTTCTGGAATAGGGTCCTATATGAATTTCGTTCGTCTGATTCAAAGTAGAACCATGTTTAATGATGGGACTATGGTAATTATATCTATAACCGTACTAAATATCATAAAAATTAAGAAAAATTCAACAAGTCTTCCACTGCTGATATGCTTTCCTCATTTGTTGAGTAAAGATTCATTCATTGCAATTCCAACTTTCGTGTATGCAAAGAAAACCACATCATTGTATGCACAGATGAAACGAGAACCTTACTTATTTATTAATCCAGTTTTGGTATATTTTTGACGTAGGACTACGTCTTACATTAAGGGTGCCAAATCAGAAAACAGGTCACGTTTTTATGAAATAAAGTTAACGTTAATAACTATTTTTGCTGCGAACGGATTTTAACGATTTGCATACCAATCAAATTGGAAATTTTCTAAGATTTGTTTTATATGCTATACATTACAATCTCATAGTCTGTATGTGGTTTAAATTAATGAAAATTGGAAGCGTTCCCATTTCCCCATACATTTATTCTGTCCATTTGCGTGCTTTTCCGAACAGAGCTGTCAATAAGGGGCAACTAGAATAGAAACAACAAGGGGGATAGCTTAGTAAGTAAGCTGTATGCTCTGAGGAAAATTCTCAGAATCTTTCTGTGCCCGAAACAGCAAAGGTCGCTATTCTGCTCGTGCAAATTATTATAGGTCGCATCTAGCCATCAGTGTTTGGCTCTGTATGTGTTGCTTGTTTTCGTTGCGCGAAACTTAGAACTTGTTCATTTCCTGTACATGTGAATAGAACACCTTCGATACATTCAGTTGCTTCCGTGTTTGTTCTCGTGCGCATCGGCTCTGTTGTGATGCAGCAAGCTCCTTGTTTTGTTGAAGGTTTTGACCGACAGTCGAGAAATGATTTTTCATGAACGGTCATTCTCGCGATGTTTCATTATTATCGCTGCAATTGTGTGGATCTGTTAGATGCGTATTTGATGCTTGTTGAATGGCGATGCACGGAAGATACCTCTCGTTAAATACTCAGTGCAATGCGTGCATTGATATAAAGAAACAAATTGCCAATTAGTGTATTGTTCTCGCAATGGAAGAATCGTTGCTTCTCGAAATTATTCTATAAAACCACGCGATCCACTAAAGCTTTTCAGGGTCCTCGGAACTTTCTACTAAAAAGTTATTTATGAAATTTCGACGAATTCGCAAATAATATCCGAAATGATAAACCAAGAAATTAAAAAAAAAAGATTGCTTAGTCCTACGTCCTAAGCGGTCGTGTCTCGGATACAACCCCTCGAATTTTTTTCCCCTGTTGGGTACATTTTCCACTACGAGCAGTTATTTGATCTATTGTGGCGGAGTTTTGGTAGATGGTGTATCAACCTTCAAATGACCGCACCGTCGATCCTCTCCACCACACTTTCTGCAGCGCTACGATGTCGATATTGCAGACTCCCTATCTCCGATCTCTATTTCGAGTTCTAGACTGTATTATACCGTTTATACCGTTTTCCTGTCACGCCAACCAAAAGGATGGTCTGTTTATAGTCCTGACCTGATCGTATTAAGACAAAATCTCGGCCGTTAACTTGAAGTACATACGCTATGCTTGAAGTATGGTATCAAATTGTTTGCTTCACAATCGACCATCAATCATAACGCCGTTTCCTGACCTCCTTTCGAACGGGAACATTTCGGATCAGAACAATGCACTGCCTTGTTTTTTTTTTCAATTGTTATAATTCATTTATTTTCTGGTTTTTAAATTATTTTTATAATAATATTTCGGCATTTTCCCATTTCTCTTGGTTTACTCCTACCATGTTTCTACCATTATCGAATTGTATTCATTTGCTGTTATTATTTCCGTTACACTCCTTCCATACTCCTCTTCTCTCATATTTTCGTTTTGTTTTTATTTTTGTCTATAGCAGTTAATAGGGTAGTCATTAAATTTCAGTATTCTGCATTGATCTATGTAATTATTATTTTTTTGCTGCTAAGGCTCAACAGAGCGTTTGTTTTTTGTGTTTTTTCTTCTTCTTCTTCTCCTGTTTAACGTTCTCCTTTTTCTTACTTGCTTATGTTTGTTCTAATGAAATATACGAGCATCTAGAATGAATCATATGGTTGCTTTCGTTTTGTTGTTGTTGTTGTTGTTGTATTTGAAGTGAAGTTGAAACTTTTGTTTTATTTTACATGTTTTTGTTGTTGTATTTTTTCCCGCTATAATTACTAGATAACATTTAAATGGCAAATTTATACAAATCAATTTTATAAAATAAATAATTGGGACCAAGTTATTTCTTTTTTTTTGCATTTTTCTTCTCTCTATCCTTTCTCAAAGCTTTTTGTTTACGAACCAAGTGTTACACTCGATCCTAACCGTATGCTAAATTAGCTGACTTTTTGTTGCTGCGTAGGTGAGACACCTAAAAACGAGATTCTTAAGGGCAACGCATTATAAGTAAACCTAACGCTAGGAATATGAAACTCGTGTGGGTAAACTAAAATTAGACACTACAGTAGTTTCTTTTTTGAAAAGCACAGCCAAAATAAAAGTTCTTAAAATTAACACACTTTTTATCTCTTTTCTTTCGCTCTCTCAAGTTTTTACGTACTATTCCTTAGCTTCTAAATCATGTTTTCCCGTATTTTGCTCCTCTCAGCAGCAACATAAAAACGGGTTCCGTTTTTTTTAAATCTCCACTCGTTCGATTTTCTTTTGCTATTTTAAGATTACTATCCTTAAATTGTGGCGTTAGATTTACCTTTTATCCTCAACTCGTCTACTTTTTTGTTTGTTTCATATGCACTGACTGTGTGTTGTTTAAAATTTGTAGAAATATACTGGTATTCTCGAGAAATGGTAGATTTTGTCTGACTATTGATTTGTTTCTCATTTTTCATCGAGTGCCTATTTTTTGTTAGATAAACAGTTATCAAATTGTTTTTTGTTTGTTCTGTATTCCTTTCTTTTGTTTTGAATTTTAGCTGTTGAACAGGAAGTGTTCGTGTGTGTGTGTGTGTGTTTCTTTTCTCCACACTGAAACAATAAGAGAAAGAACTATATTATCTGCTATTAAATTCGATCTTATAAACATTTTTTTCTGCAAATGGATTTGCTTTTTTTGCCGTTTGGCTAGACTGTTGCTGCCAAATTCAGTTCTGTACAGTTTTTGTTCTAAAACGTCGTGAAACGGCAATCGGTTAATAAGTGTAATTTTTTGTTTGTTTATTTGTTTTTCCTCTTCTCCATCAAGTGACCCGAAAAATACAACTTTTGGTTTGCGTCGATTCAAATTATTGCAAGTGCAGCGCATTTAATCATTTGACGTTTGGCAAATCGAAATGAGAGATGATGAACACTAAGAATGTGTTTTTTTCGTTCGTTTTTGGAAACCCTCCACTTGTCGCGATTTTTTGTTGTTGGCTCTCTAAGTGTAATAATTACTAACGGGAGATTGTCGTTAGCGGTCAACGTGCGCAATTTTTTCTAAAAATATTATACTTTCTCGTGTTACGTCTATAACGATATACACTTGCGTGACCGTTTTGTAGTATATGTGAGAGTGTTTTATTATCGTGTGTGTGTGTGTGTGTGTATTCTCATCGACAAAAATATACGTTGTACGAATACGTGAATAAAGCGTATTTACTAATTTGTACTTCTTTTTCTCATCAGGAGTCTTCAGGAGTAATCGACTACAACTGGGATCGCTTTCCACGGTCCTCTCCCTACTCCGGCAGAGGGCAGAGGCGCTTCGGATTGGTGTTTTAAGGATCCCACACCTACCAAGTGACGTGTCTCCAGGTGTGAGGAGAGCGCACGGCGGCCCCTTTTCAAAAATATGAAAATATGTATGATTTGCTTAATGTTAAAATTGCTTTCTTCTCGTTACGATGGTAGTTCCTTTTTTTTGTTTTGTTTTGTTTGATTTTGGTTTCTTCTCACCCGTCGAAAGTTTCTACTATCCAAGTGATGTGCTGTCGTTGGCTTTCGTGAACATGCAATTCAATCTCGATGATGTAACTGGTTTTACGTGTTCCGAGAGCCGTGCCTTTGGCTTGACGGCTACTCAGTCGAATTGAAATAATTTTGAAAACTGCTATGTATATTCTATTCTAGTTTTGCTTACGACCAACGGAACACGAAGCCTTATGCCGTCAACGTGACTGGGTGCGATTGATCACGTATACAATTTGACTCCAAATCAACTCCTCACTACAATGGATGTCTTCTATCTTTTGGGCAAGAATTGAGTTTATAATAATTTTAGAAAATGTAAAAAAAAGGACGAAACATAGTTACTGCAGACAGTAGGATTTAATTGTATAGGGTACGTTACAATTATCTCTTCCCCTCTTTCCGATGAACACCTGAACATTAAAAGTAGAAAATCTTGAACAATAGATTCCAAGCCTGTTGTTCAAACTTTTTTAATTTTTTTTCAAGCATGTTTACCAAAAGACTCGAAGCTATAAAAAAATTCTACAAAGTTGAAAGAAGTTTAGTGGATCGCTCAAATATTATTTTGTGCGATAGGCTAAGGATCTCAATAGGAATAAAGTGTGTTGATTAACAACTTGAATCACCTTCAGGACAAATGTGCTCGGAAAATCAATACTGATCAACAATATAACGGAACGATAAAGTAGATAGAACTGAAACGATAAATGAGGATTATCCCGCAGGGGCGCCTTTATCATTACGTAGAAATAAAAATGAACGATACGTAACATTTATGATAATCACAATTCCAAGACCTTCCAGAAAAACCCTAGATTTTGGATTACTGTCGAGAAGAGGCTTACAATCACTGATCCTATTGCATTTCACATTGTACCTTATTCACGCTGGCTCTATACATTGCTGATCTCATATCACGCTCAATAACGAAAATGTCTCTTCTCCTTCGTGTGTACTCATTTCGCTTCGCGTGCATTCGTTTCATTCTTCACACTGAAGCGATTTTTGCACCAAACAAGCGTTCCACAGAAAACGCACACGGTAACACACAGATGCATCGATAACATAGCGAGAATGACCGTTTCTCGAACTCTCGGTCAAACCTGTTAACAATTGTTGCATCGGAACAAATACAAATGGCAACAAAAGTAACGAGCGCTATTGATACGTGCAGGATATGAACATATTGACCTTGAATAGACAATTGCATGGTGAGGTTCATTTGCAGTTGATTGAGTAGATCCTTGCTGGAGATAGTTTAGCCAGTGGAACGCGAAACTAAATCACACCAATCATTCCAGCAGAGAAATAATTTCCCTTGTGAGCCGGCGATGGAAGACCAGCTTGATTTTTCCGTACATAATTTGACGACAAACATAATTATTACGCCTGCTTTGCCATGGCTCGGATCGATGTGTTGAAGGCAATGCCAGATCCACAGCGAGTGAAATATTCGCTCGCGTCCACAGCTTCATTAATTGAAAACATTTCCAGACTATGAGATTGTAATGTATAGCATATAAAACAAATCTTAGAGCATTTCCGATTCAGTTGGTATGTAAATCGTTAAAATCTGTTCGCAAGAAAAATAGTTACTAGCGTTAATTTTATTTCATAAAAACGTGGCCTGTTTTGTGATTCGGTACCGTTAATTAAACACGTAGTCCTACGTCAAAATACTGGCTGAAGTGAAAAAAACTTTTTCATTTATTAATTTCGAAAGTCCTGCACTTGATGTTCAGGAGTATTTGACGAACGAAACCATGAAAAATTCGCTTTAAAGTTATTTCACAATGTTACTGAACATTCACACAACCCTCGGTTATCGTGCCGTAAACCACGTTGTCGGCATTGAGCTTCCTTCACTAGTTTAGGGAAGCGTCTAAAAATAATTGATGTTTAAGCGGAATGAACACATTTTTACAATTAAAATTACGAACAAAAATTAGTTTTTCCCTACCAAATTAGTATTCTATTGAATTGAAAAACACTTTCAAAAACAATTTAGAAATACGTGTTTCAATTAACTAAATAACAAGATGTGAAGATTTTCATTCGAATTCTAGTATTTTAAAAAAGGCTTCGTGTCTTCTAATCTGATAGAGATTACACTAACAAGTTAGGGACCCAAATTATTGCCCCTTATTGGTAGACGCCACCAGACGTCGACACTATTCCATTGTCATCGCGAATATGTCAGAATAGAAGTATTCGGTTTACTGAAGGTTGGATCTGTGATCATCATGCTTCGAAGCTCCAAACAAAACGTACTGAATTCAATCGAAACTCAGAATTGCTTCATAGGAAATAGAAATTTGAGTAGCGTCATCTACTATCAGTTGCAAGAAAAACACATTTATTTGAATAATAGAATGAAGACATACAGTATTCAAATTCTTGGCCATCGCTAGCCACTACTTTTTCCCATCTTTCTGGCAATTTACGGATTCCATCGCGAAAAAAGCTATTCCCAAAGAACGTCCAGATTATGGGACCAGACACGAGTCGATGATATTCCATCATGACAACGCGCGTTCTCATGTTGCTATTCGAGTTTAAAACTATTTGGAAAACACCGAATGGGAGATTTTGGTTTACCCGCCTTGAAGCCTCATAGCCCAGGCCCTTTCCGACTATCATTTATTTCGATTGATTCAGAACGCTTTGAGTGGAATATGCTGCATTTCAGAACATGGTTAAAAAAATTGTGCTTCAGCTACACTTTTCTTCCAAAGGGAATAGAAGATCAAAAGTTCACGCAAATGGCGCATATTTGCAACGAAAATCGACAATTTCAACCCAGTAAAATTTGAACTTGTTGTACAAAACTCAAAGTCTTGTAAACAAGTTTTGGTTGACACATGTCGACACATCATGATTCAGCAAAAATCAGCTTTCATCTTGCGGAAACGGAACGAATTATGTTGCACACCCAATAAGATGATTACGTCCACAATCATCAGTGATGGAGATCCAGCACAGCTCTGCTGCTGTTAACGAGAAACATTGGACAATCTGTGCTGGTCATAAGAACATGATGCAATCGTCGTATCGACTATCTCTGGGTAAGATTCAATTGGACAGTGTAAAAAGATGTGTTCTTTTGGGCTGAGAGTTTACCATATGTATTGATGAGATAACATGTAGGCATTTCAATCCAGCTCGATTACAGCTGGAAACACCAATGAGCCTAAATCGAATAAAGGAAGGAAGGTATTGTATTATAGAGACTTTAAACTTTTGCAGTTCATTCGTCTCTAGCCTTGAGAAAGGCCCTTTGAAAACTCTACTCTATTCTACTCCAGCGCTACCACCTCCGCCCTCTTGCCTTGAGAAAGGCACTCGATCCCTCGCCGTCCAGCCCGTCCAGCAACGATGTTGTCCAGTCGGTGTCCACACAAAGAATGATCGAATAAACAAAATGTTTCCTTCTTAGATGGCCCTTATGTTCCTGGGAAACTCCGCCGTCTCAACTAAAATCACTTGCGTCATTTTAAAACAGTGCCTGGTTGAGATTCCTCTGCCAATTAATTTGTATTTTGAGTGAAAAATTCAAGAACGCACGTGTACTAGTGCAAGTCGAAAATAACTTTAATAACTATTTTCGCTACGAACGAATTTTGCTAAGCAATCGAATAGGAAATTCTCTAAGATTTATTTGATATTCTTCAGATTACTATTCTCTAATCCAATGAACGGTGTAAATGACCGCATTCCGATTTTCTCATACATTTGTTCTGGCCGTACCATGTACCATGTACATTTTGTCTATTGGCCCAAAAAAATTATCTGTGCAAAGTTTCAGCACAATCGGACATGATTTAGGGGTGCCTCAAAGCCCGAAAGGTCGATTTTCGGTCAAATTTTTTTTTAGAAATAACACCAGATCTCGACGTTTCATGCATTTTTAAGTCATTTGGCATAAAAAAAAATTTCGATTTTCCAAATTTCCTTTCTCCTTGGAAGATTTTCGAAGATGAAGAAATCAAAACTTTGAGCGGTTTGAGGCACCCCTAAATCATGTCTGATTGAGCTGAAACTTTGCACAGATCATTTTTGCGCAAAGTTTCATGGTCACGTGGTCGGTTTTTGAAATTTGACATGACCATTTTCGCTGCCACCCTAAGGTGAATATTTGACTCGCTCATCTACTGCCCAGTCAATCTTTCATCATCGCTGTGTAAGCTATTGCAACGAATAGTTTAACGATTCGGTTGAACCGTCACGTTGAAGCTGCCAACATCTCAACCTCTACCAAGAGTACCGTTGCTGCGAAGGAATCTTTTGAAATGATTATGCCGGATATTGAAAAGGTATACGACAGCGTTTGGCAGGACATGGTTAATTAATTCTTCGAAGCTCCGGCACGCTTAGCAAGCTCTTGAAATATACCAAAAGAAGTTAGAAATTAAAGAGAAACCTTCACAAAAACCCAAACAAACAAAACACTAACAGCAACTATATTTGGCAAGTAACGACGTTACATGTTCCGACGAAACAGAATAAGGTTTGATTCAATTAGAATCCAGAATCACTGTTCGTTTAATAGCAGCGGTCGTAGTAGGCGTATCTGAAATCATCTGACAGCAAATTGTTTGGAAGATCTGTATCTTTCGACGGATAAAATTTCACGTTTATTCGTTTCGTTTTGAAAAAGTTGTGCAGGATGGAAACTGAGAAAAGAAAGTTGATTTTGGACACCGACATTCAAAATCCGGCGTGGTCAAGTAGTAAAATCGCGAAATCGCTGAAAGAGATTAAATAACCGTGCTGATGGATGAAGAAACGTACGTGACGATGGATTTTGGACAGCTCCCAGGCCTGATATTATATAGGGCCACTGCCAGAGGAGAAGTCCCCAGAAAATTTAAGTTCGTTTTCGCTGATAAAGTTCTTGATGTGACAAGGGATTTGCAGCTGTGGCTAGAAAGCCAAGGTTCTCGTCAAGAACAAGACAATGGACTCGAATGGAAGAGTGCCTGCTGAAACGTCTCCGTTTATTAAAGCTCACAAAGGTCAGGTGAAGTTTTGACAAGCTGCCAGTACAGTCGAGAGGTGCTTCAGTGGTACCGTGACAATGGGGTTGATTATTCCGCCCGATCAAAAAATATTAGCCAATTTTCAAGTGATAATTGAGGAAGGGTGCCAAAGTAGGAAAATTCATCAGACCTGTAACGGAATAATCCTCCCTATTTAGTTGTAGATCTTCAGACCACCCCCTGCTGCAGACATTATCTACCTAAACAAATAGGCTTCATAAATCTTCGTTTTTCTACCCCTTATATTTTCAACAAATTAGAAAGGTTCTTTTTAACCATTTTCCTTCAATATATGATGGATTGAAGTTGTTTCTACAATCCCAGTAAACCTTATACGACATAATAGTAGCAGTAATGAACTGTATATTTCACAGTGTACAATTCACGTTTTGTAAAAATGCACTTACTATGTAATGTAATACTTTTCTTGGAACAAACTGCATTAACATGCACTTTTTGAGGAAAAAGAAAAAAACCGTATAGTAGACTTCCACCGGATACGGAACCGAATTGCGCTCATCAAACTTGGATAGTACATGTCCTGTCGTCTCGGGTGAACTTTTAGCTAATATGAAAGCATAACTTTCAATGTCGACGCATCATCCTAATGTTTCGCTGCCTCGCGGGGCTTCGGGTGACAATTTTATATCTAGAAAATTTACACTAAGCTTCCCACAACAGCTGGCAAAAGAAACCGATTCAAATCTCTACTATGTGTTGCCGTTCTGCATCATTTAAAATGTGCTGCTCTTCATTTGTTTTACCACTGTGAAGTACTAAGTTTTTTTTTCTCTAAATTAACTATAACCGTGTCAAAAGTAGCGTGGTCAACTCTAACTTTGTTTCGTCCTCAATAATCGTCGCTTATATAACGAAGGCAAAGAGAAAGGTCATTTTGATTTTGAGTTGGTTTCTCTGCCCTGGGAGGGGGGTGCTAGACAGTATACTTGGAAACAAAAACAAAGGAACGAAACAATACATTGAATAACGAACAAAATATCGGGAAAAATCGCAAAAAACGCGTGCACACGTAAACGTCGTCACGGGGGATATTCGGGAGGGATTGCAACAATTTGAATCGAAGCTATGCCAAATTCCTTTAAAGCTTCTTGTTGATTATTTCGATATAAATGTGTATTTATAATTTTTTTATAGGATGTTAATAGCATTCATTGTCCGCAAAAGGAGAGAAGTATGACTTTTTTTTGTTGTAGTTGCTGTATGAAGGAGAAACCGAAAATAGTACGGTGAATTTCGTTTCGTTTTTAAAATATTTCTACCAAAAAAAGATCACAAAAATAGCAGTGTGGGTTTTGTTTTTGTTTCTTCAACAGAAAGGCGATTTTGCATTTTTTTTTTTTTTTGACTAACTAAATGATAAAAGTAAATCCGAAGAACAACAAAAGTCGACTTTAGGAGCGCATGGGAGTATAAATAAATAAATAAAAATTTTAATATCATATTTGTGGCCTGATCGAAACGGTGTAGGATCGGTTGTTCTTTTCTGAAAAGAAGCACCCGAATGGCTTGGGTTTTGGTTTTTTTCCTCTACGTGTTTGAGTAGTCGTTTTGAAACACGTTTATCGCTTCCACAGCGGTAAACTTAGTCGACAAAAGTTGCGTTTGTTTTTTTTTGTATAAGTATATTTTTTTTATGATTTAAATAAGGAGTACGTAGTTTGATTTTTAAAACCAAACATTTTGGGTGAACACTTTTTTGAAAAGCGATTACGATGCGTTTAGTTTTTGCTCTTTGTTTTTTTTCATGCTTAACGTGTAAATTCTGGTTTTAAAAGTAGTCAGAGGCATTTAGAACGCCGCTTTGTTTGTGGCAAATGATTGAAGAAACTGGAAAAAATATACACTTCCATCAGTGGCAACTACCAATGGAAACCAAACGATGATGTTAGGGTTATAATTTACACAATAAAAGTAGTTCCTAGTTTGGCTACGAGACTATACAAACAAAATTACAAAAGACAACTGACCGAGACCAAGTTTAAAAAAGTTGCTTGGAAAAAACACAAAACTTCTGGTCAGCAAGCTGTTTGTAGCTCTTAAATAATGTATATGTACAAGAGTTGGGAGGGTGTAGCGCTACTTATTAGAACCTGGGGTTTGAAATGAATTTCAATATTTTACAAGTCACTACGCAAGACTTTGAAAACCACTTAGTGGTTAAGAGTAATGATTTAGTACATTTTTTTTTGTTTACTTTGTGTTTTTTTTTCTTACTTTCCCCCGTTTCGATCCAGTGCGTACTTCACCGCGATTTATGTTTTCGACAAAAACGAACGATTCCGACGTTTGCATTATTTATATGAAGAGCTGTTCCACCGCAAATGACGTTTTTTTCATAAATTTTATTTTTTTTATTTGGCTCAAATTTTGCAGACGCATTCTTTATGATCAGAAAGGACAATTTGTACCATCGGTTTCTCATTGTGACTCTAGCCTCACTTTTGAGAAGAATCCAAGCAAAGTTTGCTTGACAATTTTCAAAAAAAAAACGGTCGATTCAATTGATTTGGTGTCTTCCGCAATGGTTTAGATTATTATTGGGACTATGTGGCGAAAGTATGTGCTGTTAAAAAAATGTTTTTATTATATTTCAGAAATAACACTAAAAACTCAATTCTCTCAAAAAAGGTGTTTTTGATTTTTTTTTTCATTTCTGTATCGGGATGTGAGTTAAATGTTTCGAAAACGAGAACTTGAGTTGGTTAATACCTTCTAACCAACTGAACGAAATGTTATGATAACCACTTCGTTTGAGAGATCAAATTTCTACGCCTTATATGCTTGTTAATTATTTATTCAAAAACTTGTTTCAATAGATTGAAAATTGCCTTGGAAACAGGTTATTGAAATCACACAAATCTGTATATAAGCTGACGCCCGCTCGGAAATCCATTGAGTTGTAATTGCGATGCGACATGTGGATGATCTTGCTCACACGCCTAAGCATTTTGCTCTTCCCTCCCAATCACATTTCTTTTCTGCCACCGGAATGAACAGAATACAAAGCACCTAGGGGAATCGTCATAACAGATATATGCAAGCTGTGAGTACTTTTTTACTCGCTTGCATTTTTGATAAACGTAATATGTGTTCCCGAACACTGGCGCATAATCAAGGCGCTTCGTTTCCATTCAGGACCACCAACAAATTTAAATGAGCTGAACTTTACGTGTATCTCTGTATAAAAAATCCATATTTATACTCATCCACTCACACACTAACAAGAAAAACTTTCAGCGCCCTTACAAAATATTCATTCATTGAGAATTAAGAGACGAATAATTTTCGCGTGAAAGTCCCTTAAAAACAAGCATAGCTAATGAAGTTTATTGCACAGTGCACCATGATAGAAAAAGAAAAAATATAAAATCATAATAAAAAAATTGATTTTTGAAAATTTTTGAAATGCTTCTTATAATTGTTTTTAGACCCGATTTTATGAAAGTACGCATAATTTGCAGTCAAAAAAGTGTACAGCAAAATTTGCCAAATTTTACCGTTTCTGAGATACAGTGATTTCAATCCTCCTATACTCGCGCATACGGTCTGTCAGACCGATAATTAATGAGGTGGCTGAATTAAATGACTGTCAAAACTGGATGAAGTTGAAAAAAATATTTTCAGGTGTTTTTTCATTCAATTATATGTTTTTCTTCAAATAGCAATAGCAATATTGCAGAGACACGCATAGTCTGTGAGTATACGAATTACGATTTTGCAAGCGAGTATAGGAGGGTTAAAATAAAATTTAATAAAAATTCCCAATTTTTTATCGTTTTTGTATGTTGCAATAAGAAGAAAGAACTCAAAAACATGCCTAGACGCATGTTTTCGTCCGCCATGGCGAATGTTCCGGTTAACCCCTTGCCGTATGATTTAATTTCCAATAGAACTGCCCAAACACGAGCACATCGATTCGTTCCGCTACTCTGCTGAGCATGTGCATCTTACATGGCCGAAGCAGTCCCACGAACATCATACGCCTGATGCTATGTATCTATTTCACATCGATACATAACGAATGAGGTTCGATGTTGTACGTTCTGGCACAGTCTAATCGCTCCGAGTATGGTTCGTCGTTGTACGGGAAAGGGTTAACAGCCGGAAGGCCACTCGCAAGGGCGTATATTGTTTTTGTAAGTAAGCTAATATGATTACGTTCCATAGGAATTTCATCGTACTCAATTATCTGTCTTAGTTTTTTTATCACCATCCGAAAAAAGTCATTTTTTTCTAATGCAAACGTTATATGAAATAAAATTGTGTACGCGGGTAAAGATATTTAGGTCAGGGGGAAGTGGAAGTGTGGATTGAATTCAGTTGAATGAAGAGGCAGATTTGTGTTCATTAGTCACGTCAATTAGAATAATCATTGACTAGAATAGTTCATCAGTCATTCTCGCTCTCGACGCTCGTCAATTCATTTTCTAGTCAAGTCAAATCGTGTTGACGGCGAATGCCGAAGCAGTGCTAGTCGAAGCGAAGCGACTGAGAGGAGAGTCGATATTTATTTTTCATCACAATATAAAATTAGAAAGAACTTTTTTAGTATTTGTCAATTTAAGAATAACTACGATATAGATGTAGAATGGCATTTTGTTTTGCAGCGTCGCATGGTAAAGGACCCTGCGATGCCTTATGAGGAACAATAAAACGCATGACTACAAGGGCAAGTCTAGCTGAAGAACGTGAACATCCCATCAAAAATGCAAATGAACTATTCGCTTGGGCTCAGAAGCGAATGGAGGAGCAACTCACCCAAATACTCTTTTCGGTGCAACTACAACAGAGTATGAAAATACCAACCAACAGCTCAATGAACAATATTCGAAAGTGATTACTATTCAAGGAACACAAAAAAAATCATTTATTCAAGTTTTCAAAGATAAAATCAAATTTAGGCAATTTTTAAACTGTAATGATAGATGAAACAACAACAAGAAATCTGTAATTAAATGCGACTCTCTGTCATTGTATAAAAATTTGAACGAAAATATTTTCAGAAAAATAATTTTCTTATCTGAATAAATTCGAAAAACATCCAAAAACGACCGTTAGCTGGCCAATAAATTTTATTGTAAAATCACTGTATCTTGGGAAGGGTAGGGCAGTAATTAGAAAAAAATAATCTTACACCTTTTTTGTTGCAAATCATTCGTACCTACATAAAATCGGATCAAAAGCATTTATATGAATCATTTCAACAATTCTCAAATATCCAACTTTTTTTGTCCATTATTTTTCCATTTTGACGCACTGTGCAATGAACTTCATTAGTTGTCCGCTGCAACATAACAAACAAACTAAAACCATATATTTTTTGTGAAAATTGAGTTTTAAGCGTTATTTCGAAATAAAATAATAATAAAACATTTTTTTTACGTTTCCATATAACCTAAAACATTGCTGAAGACACCAAATCAGTTTAAACCCTCTTAAAGCCAAAAAGAAGAAGCAGAAGACACCGAATCAACTAAACTAATCGTTTCTGAGTTATATTTCTTCGAAAATTTTCATGCAATTTTGTTTAGACTCACCTCAAAAGTAAGGTTAGAGTCAAAATGGCTAACCGATGGTGCGAATTGTCCTGCTTGATCAGAAAGGATGCGTCTGCAAAATTTTAGCCAAATAAAAAAATACAAAAAATCGACCTTCGAAATCAAGTGGAACAGCTCTGAACTATTCACTAATCTTATCTTCTTTGTTTTTAAGAGGCTTTAAACTTTGCAGTTCATTCGCCTCTATACTATTCACTAAGAGTATGAAGTTTTTACTTATGCGGTTTTCTGTGATTCGCTAATTAGTTATTCTCCTATCGAACCACCGTTTGATTTGCTGTTATCGAAACGAGTAGCGTTTTTTTTGTGGTTCGTCTGTTTCAGAATTAAATTCTCAGTTTATATCTAGTGGTTTATTACCTCACCTAAAAATGTAGCAAAACATATTTTTTGGCGGGGATAAATATCGACAAATGAGTTTGAAAAGTTCACATCACGATGTGTGACGACTAACTTATCGGTTCAAGTACGGATAAGATTTTGTGGACGATCGATCGCCGTCTGCTCTGCTGGAAAATGAAGCAGTTCCTCTTAGCAAAGGTAGATGATCAACTATCAGTTATTAGCACATTTGATGGCATCCTTGGCATTGGAGCTGGCCTTAGAGCTGGAGCTGTTTTCCAGTGCCGCCATTGCGACGGATTGCGGAGAACTCGTGGATACGTTAGACGCCGTGGAAGCAGCCGATGTCGGCCTGGATGGTGGTCGTGGCGAGGGCGAAGCTATCACCCCACTTGTGCTGCTGCTGCCACTGTTCAGTACTGAAGGGTTGGATGTTGGATGCTGTAACTGCTGCTGCTGCTGCTGCGGTTTGTCCTCATCTTCGCCAGATCCAATCGGATCCGGTTTCAAACTGGTGGCGGTAATTGAAAGACTGGCTGGAATAGATAACGCTAACGTGCAGGGAGGGGGTGGTGGTGGAGGGGGAGACTGCAAAATAAGCACAGAATCATCTGGGCTGCGTCGGAGTGACTTCTTCAGTGGTTTCATAATGACGTCCGATTTCTCCGGGAAACTGTTCCGTCGTTCTATTCGCTCAACCACTACCTGCTGATTGTTGCTACTGTTGGAAGCTAGCGAGACCGGTGAGGGTGGAGTGGACGAAGGAGCAGAGCCATTGACGGTGGTGACGCTGGCCGCTGCCAATTCATGCTGGTGTTGCTGTTGCATTTGCAGTACACTCGCTTCCGTTGTGGCTATTTTGAGTGATCGATTTAGCTGCTGCTGTAGCTGGGCCACCTGCTGCTGCAGTTCGTCTCTATCGCGCTGCAGTTCCACTATCAAATCGTCTTTCTGCTTGTGGTCCTGCAATAGCCTCAGGTGTTCGTTCCGGATTTGTGCCGTCTCCTGTATCAGAAGTTTGAATATATTTAGTATTTGGTCTCGGGTTTCGTGTGCGACATCCTTCATAACGTCACCGATGATGTCGAGTGGTGCCATCGAGTTGTTGCTGCTGTCCGGTTCACCGGCCAGGCTGTCATCGTCCGTATCGGTGGACAGTTCGAATTCGGGATTTCCCACGATAGGTGCTCCGGGCATCGCCGCTGGGTCTCCACCATTCTTCAGTATGACAGCTGACGACGGTAGATGAGATCGATGGTTGTGCAGGTCCTCGTTTAGCAGGGGCGTTCGACGTGGCGATGGTGGACTAATTTGCTCGTTGACCAGCAGCTTTGGTTTCTCTGAGATGATGCAGCCATTCATGGTGTTCATAATGACAGCGGGAGGTACTGGTGATGTGGATGAGGTTATTTCGTTTGATCCAGAGTGCACATCAGTGACCGGACTGTATGGCAATGGAACGGACTTGATTAGACCACCGACCAAGAATTGAGCGCCCACTGGAGGGAGTAAAGGTGATTGCGGTGCGGAAGGTACTTGTGGACCGGGAGACAGCTCGGGTGGCGGTGGCGTCGGTGGTTGCTCCTGTTTGATCTTCACATCGCACTTTATCACCGATCGGATCATGTCAGCCGGTGGTGTGGGTGGGCTTTCTTGCTTAATTTGTACATCGCACTTGATCACCGATCGTTCCTTGTCCGAGGACAATCTTTCGCGCTCACGTTCTCGTTCACGTTCCTTGCAGAGCACTGTTTTCCGCGGGACGAGGGCAACATTTGGCTGGAAACTTCGCTCGAACTTATCACTCTCCGACAGTCGCACCACACTTTCCGGATTCTGAAGCACGGGAGGCTCTTGGCTGAGCGCTAATATTCCTCCGGGAGAACCGACCCCTCCCACCGATCCGTTTATGATCCCGTTTCCGTTGAACGCCATGTGCTGCAGGAGAAGTTGCTGTTGTGCATATTTTTGTGCTTTTTGCGTCCACGGACGAAATGCTGAGCTGGGCTGCCGGCTATACTGGTACAGGGTGGCTTCGTTGATTAGCTTTGGCTTCTTCATTGGAATGTCGCCGAGCGGCTCCGTTTTGATCGTCACCAGGCCCGTACTTTCGTCGATGACCTAGAAGAGAAACAAAAAAGAAATCGATTAGAACGTTGTTATAAACAGTGTATGGGGTAGAAGTAACAAATATAGTAGTAGTACCAATTACGGTGATTTTTGGCGTAGGATTACGTCTTTCGGGAACATATTGGGGTACAAATTGAAAATCGAAAATCGAGCGCACCGTGAAGATTGTCCAATTTGAAATGCTTATTGCTCAGCCATTTTATGATGGATTCATGAGATTTTTGCGTCATTCAATTTCGGCACTCCATAACAATTTTTTACATTGACTAAAATAATATATGTCATGGAACTAACTATCGAACAATTGAAAAATCTCAACCCCTATCCTAACGGAAATACTCACTTCTGATAGGTCGAAATTGACGACACATGCGGCGGTTCCCTAACAGAGACATCAAAACCAAGCTGCCTGGGGGAAATCGGCATCGCAGATACATGAAAGTAGGGGGAGCTTTTATTCTCACCGACATGTATTCCCTAACGGAGATTTCAAATCCAAGGTGTCTGGGGGAAATCAGCATATAAATACCCTCGTGGTCGATAGTTATACTAACGACGCGCACAAATGGATAGTGCTCATTGTAACTAGCGTGGGCATTGCTGATTGCATACGTGCTGGCGGATAAGTTGGGAGCGATGAACGAGTGTTTTTTTTTTGTTATTTTCGTTCCAATAAGAATTTTTCGATGGGTAGGTTGAAGAATGATGTTTCAATGAGCTGAATAGAACTTATGCTAGATGGAATATAAATAAAATTAAAATTTGGAACTTTTATGTTGGTTGCTTCTTAAAATTTCATATCAATGACCGATCATGAATTTTGAAACTTTTAGCAGAACTGTAAGCGTAAAATTGTATATGGTAGCTATTGTGTTAAAATGACTTGAAATCATGTATTTTGAAACTTTTAGCAGAACTATAAGCGTAAAATTGTATATGGTAGCTATTGTGTTAAAATGACTTGAAATATGAAACGATTTTTTTTTGTCCCAAGGAAAGTTCATGCGACGAGCAAAATTGGAAAAATAAAGGAGTATTCGAAAAAGTGATTCCACATATGCTCTATATATCGTATTGGGTGCTGTTAGCTCTATTGAAATTCGCCTTGAGGCATGTAGCATCGTGTTCCGTTGGGTTTAAAGCGAGAAGGAAATGGGTTGAATAAACACTCAGAAAAAAAATTATAAATGAAATTACCTTTTCCATTTCAAATATATTTTCTCTATACTAAAGTAACACTTTTTTTCTGGTGAGAAAACTTGTGTTCGATGATGATTGATGAGCCATGTCGTCCAGGAATACAGAGGGCGGCTTTGGTACGTGATACGCACTATCTAATGACTAATCACCATCTTTCTATCATTATCACTCGGTTATGGACACTGGTGGAGTGAACAAACAGTACCTAACAACCAGACAAAACGGACCCAAATCATTATCGAAGAGTTTTACAATTTATCCAAAATCAGCATGCACCAGATAGCCTAACGGAATCCTACGTCAACTATGCGGTCGTGTCTTGGATACAACCCTCCTGTGACTTTTTTTTATCCCATCTGTTTATTTTTGTTATTTCGCTCATCTAGGAATTCAGCTGTAACAGAACCGAATTTATCGTGTACATTTTTCTCATGTTGTATATAACACATTAGCCATTTAGGCGCAAGAGTATTCCTATCCCATTGATACACATTTTTATCTATTACACATTAGCCGTTTAGGCGTTAGAGTCTTCCTATTCTATCGATACACAACACATGTCGCATTTTTCGGCGTAAGAATATTCCTATTACGGTGATATAAGTGAGTTTTTTTTGTTAGTTTAGGGAACATGTCTTATTTTAACCTCTCACGAACATATAACCAAATGGTCGGTGTTAAGTCAGAGGGGACCAAGTAGCAAAATTTAAAATTTTGAGTTATTGATTACATTTGGTTAAGCATTATGTAAGCTACACACCACATTTATCAGATTTGATAAATCACGCATACAGCAGGAATAACGGATCGAAATTGTTATGATCAACCAAAATCCCTCATAGTATGCAGTCAGAGCGGACCATGTACGATTACCATGGCGAAATGGCTCTATATCATGTGCAGACAGAGTAGACCTTGTGACAATCATTTGTATATTGTATTTAAACAATATCCACGCGTCGAATTCAAACCAACAAAACATTTTCTTGAAGCTAATAGGCACCTTGTCGAAATGTGCCTATAACTCGTTAGTGTAAAATGTGCACAATCTGAGTATATTAAAAAATAAATTTGATCCACTCTGACTGAATAGATCAGTGAAAAATGCTGGTCTTCAGTATGAATGATCGCAAAATGTACTATTTCAGAGTGCGATTTACAATGACGATGCCAACGATGACAATGAATTCAAATTCTACGATTCTATTGACGAATACTAAGATGATTGAAACTGGGAAGTTTATGCTTTAAGGGGAGAGCCTGGTCTGGAAAATAGGAAAAAGGGGTTTTTTTTTTTTGCATTTTTGGGAAGCTTATGCCCTCAGAAATGTTGTCCTAAACGGATTTGTCAATATTTGACTTCGTTGGAAAGTTACAGCCAAAAGTATGAAATCACCTCAAGGGGTATAGTATTGCTGTATGAATTTTAAAACGCGTTTTTCTCGAAACCACGTTATTTCAACTCGATCGATTTAGCTGAAATTCTTTATCAACATGTAAAAATGAATTATCCCCTTAACAAGTTCGTCGAGCAATCATGTTCATGCCAGCAGTAGATGGCGGAGACTATTATGCTGAATGCAAACAAACGTTTATGCAGCTTTGAGTGCTTTGAGGCACCCCTAAATCATGTCCGATTGAGCTGAAATTTTGCACGGTTCATTTTTTTGGGGCCAATAAACAAATGTACGTGGTTGGTTCTTCAAATTCGATAATTATTATTTTCCATACCTTCATTGCCTCCCAAAAGGTCGATTTTTGGCCAAATTTTTTTTTCGAGATGACATCAGATCTCGATGTTTTAAGCATTTTTAAGTCGTTTGGCATTAAAAAAAATTCGATTTTCCAAATTTCCCCCCTTGGAAGTTTTTCGAGGATGAAAAAATCAAAACTTTGAGCATTTTGAGAGACCCCTAAGTTATGTCCGATTGAGTTGAAACTTTGCGCATATCATTTTTTGGGCCAATAAACAATATGTACATGGTCGGTTTTTGAAATTCGATTATGATTTTTTTTCCATACAACCATTGCACCCTAATGTATATGTTAGAGGCAACTTTCTGCACCGAAAGCGAACATGATGGTTTTGCTTGCGTGCTGGTGTATCATGAAGTGCGAACCGATGCAGAGTTGCCTCGTTCTCATTTGTGTCGTGATTGGTAGCACGTAACAACAAAAGAATGCCGCTGGGGGTAATGATTTCTGTATGATCATATTTGAACGAACGAAAGCGATTTTTTCAGTGAATGGATCAATTGGCAAACACTGCATAATATGATGTTTAAACCTCAGTAAACTCTTCTTTGTCGATTTCGGGACTTGATTACATGCTAAACATATTTCTTTTGTTGGAAAATATTGTTTAAAAATAGTGTGTCTCATTGGAGCTCCCGCAGACTGCAGACTTTTGTTGGCCGATAGTTTTGTCGGTCGACTTAATCAGTACGGAGCGACATACATATGCGCACACTACACCGATTCGGTATCGGTCGTTGAAAAAGTTTGATGGGCTTCCTGATTGCATTCAAACTGTTCTATCGGCCAACTATCGGCCGTCTCAGTACAGGCTAGCACGACGATTGTTTATCGGCCGATAATTCAATTCGCTCTCCTTTTTGGCACCCGTGCTGTGCGAATCACTGAGAATGAGTTGCACCCAACGCTCTCGAAATCTCTTTTCGATTTCCCCTCTCCGTTCTATGAGAGCAATAATAACATCTCTGGACCATGTTGTCACTGTGCGCCATTTTACCCATACCTCGCTTTACGGCCTACATCCGTTCCACGAAACGTGGCCGCAAAGCGAAAAGCCGTATAAGGAACCAATTATTCTAATACAAAGTCATACAAATTCAATTGGATCGGTTCCAAATGTGTAACATGGCTTATCTTTAAAAATGGGAAAACGTTGATTTTTAGGGTTACAATAAAAAGGGAAATGGGCACCTTAATGAAAAAAAAAAAAAATTTTGCGACAAGAAACAAAACTACAAACTACAGGCAAACCAGGCAATCGCATAAAACAAATCGTGCAAAACTTCACCAATAGCTTTAAAAAATCGTTCGGTGCACAATTTGTGTGCGGTAGATAGGGACCGCATAAAAAAAGTTTCCTCCAAGAAAATTTTTCGTTTGCGCGTGACTGTGATATGTTTTTAGTTGCATGTCGAAACTTGTTGCTGTTAGAAGTCATGTCATGCGCAACTTAGAGCATTTGATGGAAGAATGGGAATGATTTGAGAAGTGGATAACTTAGACGCAAATATGCTTTGTTTGCACTGAAATGCATATAAAACATCGAAAAAAAATTAATGGATGATAACTTCGTCAAATATGCTGATTTACATATACCGCACAAAAAAACCCCAAATGAAAAGAAAACCGCACAAAAAAAAGTCACAGGAGGGTTGTGTCCGAGATACGACCGCATAGTTGACGTAGGATTCCGTTAGGCTATCTGTTTATTTTAGATATGTTTGAAGAATTACATCGTTAAACTCTTTGATAATGATTTGGTGGCCCTGGAAAAGGCAATTTTGTTTGGTTGTTGGGTATTATTTGTTCACTCCACCAGTGTTTATCGAGTGATGATGACAGAAGGATGGTAAACAGTCGTTAGATGGTGCGTATCAGATAAAAGATACTGCCCTCTGTGATCCTAGACGAGATGCCTCCTGTGTTATGTATGGATGAAATAAAGAAAAAAAAACTCACTAATGTAATATGAGATAATTACCAATACCGAACACAATTATCAATTTTTCTCATAAGTAAAAACATGTTACTTTAATATAGAGAAAACATATTCGAAATGGAAAGGGTAATTTTGTTTTATATTTTTTACTTTCTGAATGTTTATTCAACCCAATGCGAATTTTAATTGGACTAACAACACCTAATACTATATGTAGAGCATATAGGAAATAACTTTTTCGAATAATTCTTCACTTTTCCAATTTTTTCTCGCCGCATGAATTTTCCTTGGGTGAAAATGAACACAAAAAACAGACAGCTTAAACCGAACGACCCGTTCTCGAGCGGGAACTCACCTTGGTTTCATTTATGAAAATTGAAATAAATCGTTTCATATATCAAGTCATTTTTCACACAACTGCTACCATATACAATTTTACAATTACACTTGTGCTAAATTTTTCATAATACGCAATACAATACAATATATTAAATTTCCAAATTTAAATTATATTTGCTAGAATTAATCGTATCACTCAACATACTTGCAGGGGGTCTCCGAAGCCACATTGGTTGCGCGTTCGCTTAGTAAGCGATCGATCGTGAGTTCATAACTCAGGGCCCTCATTGACCATCTTTGTGTTGTTACAGAATAGCTACGTCCACGCAACAATCATCAGCGATGGA
Organism: Toxorhynchites rutilus septentrionalis; assembly: GCF_029784135.1. Classification (NCBI taxonomy): domain Eukaryota; kingdom Metazoa; phylum Arthropoda; class Insecta; order Diptera; family Culicidae; genus Toxorhynchites; species Toxorhynchites rutilus. Next base: position 141,583,848 of record NC_073746.1, on the reverse strand, counting down.
GATCGATCCTCGGTCGAAATAAGATCGATTCATCCATACAACTGCTCTGCTCTGCCAGACACATCGGGCTACTGTTCTATAAATAACTCAACAATGATCAATCAACTGTCTCCGCTGTCCGGTGGTCCAACTGGATAATGGAAGAACAGAAAGAATAACTCTTACGCCTAAATGGCTACTGTGTGAATGTACCATATGTCATGGTATAGAAGGAATACTGGCGAATGGCAACTGTGTAATGTGCTAATTATAGATATGATAACCATGTGACATGTACACGATTAAAATTCGGCTCTGTTACAGCTAAAATGCTAATGAGCCTAAAAATAAATAAATGGGATAAAAAAAAATACTTGCAATATAAAAATGCCCCCGACTATATTTGCAATGTCGATTTCCCTCGGCCACCTTGGTTTTGATGTCTCTGTTAGAGAACACATTTCGGTGGGAACAAAAGCTCCTTAGGAAAGGGGTTGAGATGTTTCAATTGTTCGATAGTTAGTTTCATGACATATATTATTTTATTCAATATAAAAAATTGTTATGGAGTGCCGAAATCGATTGACGCAAAACTTTCATCAGTCCATCATGAAATGACAGAGCAATAAACGTTTCAAATTGGATAATGTTCACGATGTGCTCGATTTTCGGTTTTCAATTTGTACCCCAATATGTTCCCGAAAGACGTAATCCTACGTCAAAAACGCACAAAACAGGTTTTTCTGTACCACTTTTCTTGAAAATGTGGAATGCATGATAGTTTTTGTAGTTTTTGCAACAAAAACTTTTTCAGGATTTTCTATTTTTTTGGGTGTAGTTATACAAAAATCAATAACAGCTAGAGATGGATTTATGGTGACTTTTGGATGCTAAAGTTTTCAGTTTGTTTTTGTAGTCAAAAACAATATGTTTCAATTCAGAGAGCAACGACAGCTCTCAAACAATAGCCATCTGCCAAAAATCTCTTGATCGGTCGGTCAGGTATCGAATAGTTGTTGTAGATTTAGGTATCTATTAAGAGTCACTGCAAGTCACTGTAGATATGATAATAATAAATGGAGTGTATAGATACCTAGAGGATGAATAAAATGCAGAGCCAGTTGTTAGAAAATTACCAGTCGTGACCGGCAGCAAATGTAAATTGGCGGAAAGAAATAGCATTAATTCGTTTCTGCGTAATCATCAGAATTCAAAAAAGAAAAGTGTGACATTTACCAACATGAGTCAAGCCGTGATTTCCAGGATTTGCAAGGATTGCAAATGCAGTGCTGGTATTAACCTTCTCCCGTATAATTCAATACGTCACACATCAAGTGATTTCACTACTCTGCTGAGCGTTCTAGCGCCCTATGTTATGCAAGTACACTACGAGTGAGACTCGATGTTGTGCGGGAAAGGGTTAGCAATCCCAAGTGTAACCGAAATAAACTATGTCGGTTTACATCAACAGTAATAGAGAAAATACGTTTACCGGGATATACCCATCCGTTGGATGATACAATGCGAATTTGTGAAAATTGTTTGGCAGTGATTTAGAACAATGGGTGTGTTCCAAAGAAAAAACGACGTATAGATGGGGATAAAACTAACCAAAATATTGAAGATTCACAAGCTCCATCAAATGGTCTGACATATACTTAAAAAGACGCGCAATGGCAGAAGCTTTCCAACGAATGTCTGGAAATTTGATTCACTGGAATAATAATTAAGTTACGCCATTTGTTGTAAAACCGAAGAAACTTACCGGTACACCCAATAAAAAAGGACACGGATCAAGGAATATTAATTGATTCAAATATGTGGAAGTACAACATCAGATCGAGTTCAGCAGTCAGCATCATTAAAAACGTACCAGGAAAGACAAGTTTTTATTCGTTAATTTTGTTCTAAATTCATTTATTTTTACAGGCTCCGTAGCATGATTATTTCACTATATTTGTATCAGTGTATATAAACATTTTTCCTCAATTATAAGGTTAATAAGGTTGGAAACCGGTTACTCGCGGTTAACTCGAGCTTAGAAGGGTGAACTTTTTTTTCTAGAAAAGGATGGGATATAAGGAGATTTTAACAATGTTGATGATCACACATGGGTATGTCGTTTGCAAACATGGATGGAAGTCCTAAGCTTCCACTCAAATTGATTGGAAAGTTCAACATCGGATTTTTATTTAAAAAAAAATTTAATATTCTTAACGAACTGCCTGTTTACGACAAAGCATCGAAAAATCCGCGGATGATGCGAGATATGTTCAAGAGCTGGTTTTTCGAGCCTGATTAGGCCATTCTTAAATCCTTCACCTACAACAGTCTCGCTCATGATGCACTTTGTATATCATAAGGTGTTAGGATGCTCAGCAAAGAAGTGAAATGATTCGATGCGTGACCGAATTAAATCATAGGCTAATGGGTTAATGCCATTCTCGGTAAACCCTCGGCACATTACAGTGCAGAGAAACTGCGAACGAGTGAGAGCCATATTTCATAAGATTTTGCCTCCCAACACATCCGATCCAATCAATGGACTAGAATTTGATACAGACTCTGAAGGCCCAGAAAAACTAAAACGAAGCGAAAATTCTCATGAATATATGAATCGGATCAACATTCAATACACGATGAGCTGGATTGTACAAGCGTACACTCAAAAGCACATGTTTTGGCATCTCGATTTATTACATTAAGTGAGCCCTAAAAATAACAGAAAATGCGCTATTCCACCATACTGGTATATCATTTGTATAATATATATGTTACTGCAATATAAGAGCGCTCATATTGCGAAACAAGAGACACATTGCAAATAAGCACGCATTGAAGCTTTTCGCATACTTTGTTGCATACGCGGCCCAGACAGAGAAAGATGAATCTATATCTCCATGTTCTCCTCCAATCCACATATCTCACATAGTTTGAGATCCTAAAAGACAACAAATTGGATGAGGAAGTGTTCAACCCATCAGCTGAGTGGATACTCTTGCTTTTCTAATCAAGATGCTGATGAAATCCTTCGAATTTCGGCATCAGTTGATCTAGAAGATGAATGAAGAAATAGCATTAATTCGTTTCTGCGTAATCATCAGAATTCAAAAAAGAAAAGTGTGACATTTACCAACATGAGTCAAGCCGTGATTTCCAGGATTTGCAAGGATTGCAAATGCAGTGCTGGTATTAACCTTCTCCCGTATAATTCAATACGTCACACATCAAGTGATTTCACTACTCTGCTGAGCGTTCTAGCGCCCTATGCAAGTACACTACGAGTGAGACTCGATGTTGTGCGGGAAAGGGTTAGCAATCCCAAGTGTAACCGAAATAAACTATGTCGGTTTACATCAACAGTAATAGAGAAAATACGTTTACCGGGATATACCCATCCGTTGGATGATACAATGCGAATTTGTGAAAATTGTTTGGCAGTGATTTAGAACAATGGGTGTGTTCCAAAGAAAAAACGACGTATAGATGGGGATAAAACTAACCAAAATATTGAAGATTCACAAGCTCCATCAAATGGTCTGACATATACTTAAAAAGACGCGCAATGGCAGAAGCTTTCCAACGAATGTCTGGAAATTTGATTCACTGGAATAATAATTAAGTTACGCCATTTGTTGTAAAACCGAAGAAACTTACCGGTACACCCAATAAAAAAGGACACGGATCAAGGAATATTAATTGATTCAAATATGTGGAAGTACAACATCAGATCGAGTTCAGCAGTCAGCATCATTAAAAACGTACCAGGAAAGACAAGTTTTTATTCGTTAATTTTGTTCTAAATTCATTTATTTTTACAGGCTCCGTAGCATGATTATTTCACTATATTTGTATCAGTGTATATAAACATTTTTCCTCAATTATAAGGTTAATAAGGTTGGAAACCGGTTACTCGCGGTTAACTCGAGCTTAGAAGGGTGAACTTTTTTTTTCTAGAAAAGGATGGGATATAAGGAGATTTTAACAATGTTGATGATCACACATGGGTATGTCGTTTGCAAACATGGATGGAAGTCCTAAGCTTCCACTCAAATTGATTGGAAAGTTCAACATCGGATTTTTATTAAAAAAAAATTAATATTCTTAACGAGCTGCCTGTTTACGACAAAGCATCGAAAAATCCGCGGATGATGCGAGATATGTTCAAGGGCTGGTTTTTCGAGCCTGATTAGGCCATTCTTAAATCCTTCACCTACAACAGTCTCGCTCATGATGCACTTTGTATATCATAAGGTGTTAGGATGCTCAGCAAAGAAGTGAAATGATTCGATGCGTGACCGAATTAAATCATAGGCTAATGGGTTAATGCCATTCTCGGTAAACCCTCGGCACATTACAGTGCAGAGAAACTGCGAACGAGTGAGAGCCATATTTCATAAGATTTTGCCTCCCAACACATCCGATCCAATCAATGGACTAGAATTTGATACAGACTCTGAAGGCCCAGAAAAACTGAAACGAAGCGAAAATTCTCATGAATATATGAATCGGATCAACATTCAATACACGATGAGCTGGATTGTACAAGCGTACACTCAAAAGCACATGTTTTGGCATCTCGATTTATTACATTAAGTGAGCCCTAAAAATAACAGAAAATGCGCTATTCCACCATACTGGTATATCATTTGTATAATATATATGTTACTGCAATATAAGAGCGCTCATATTGCGAAACAAGAGACACATTGCAAATAAGCACGCATTGAAGCTTTTCGCATACTTTGTTGCATACGCGGCCCAGACAGAGAAAGATGAATCTATATCTCCATGTTCTCCTCCAATCCACATATCTCACATAGTTTGAGATCCTAAAAGACAACAAATTGGATGAGGAAGTGTTCAACCCATCAGCTGAGTGGATACTCTTGCTTTTCTAATCAAGATGCTGATGAAATCCTTCGAATTTCGGCATCAGTTGATCTAGAAGATGAATGAAATGAAAGATGAAATCTCAACGTATCCAATACGAATCTGCTTTGAATGCTGCCGATATTCTGGTTAGGCACGTTGAAGAGTAAGTTTTGTCTCTAAACGAGTAGTGTGCTTTGCAAAAGATCATCCTGGAGTACATCGCATGTTGAAAAACATGCCGCAAATTCTCAGAGAAAAATGTGTTACTTTTATTAAACTTGATGAATGAAATTGATTTTAGTGTCAATGTTTTTTTTAAATTTATTTTTTAGTTATTTATCTATTTACCCTCAATCAATTGTATGAAGAAAAAAAAAACACGAGAAAGGTTGGTTTCATCTTCTAATAAGTAATCTAAGCTATTTTTCCGAGTTTTTTTTTATGCTTTGATATAACGTACAATTATGAGATTAAAATGTACGTTATATCGAATTTTCCCTGTTTCTGTGACTCGGGTAAAAAGCGCACGTGTTTAGTGCCGATTCGCCACTCATGATTCCTACGAGAACGATAACAATTTATTCGACACGATACCCCTTTCTCCCAATCTTCTCCACAACAGCTTGTCGCTTAAAGTGATAAATTAACGATATTCTTCTTTCGAGTTTGACTTCGTGGTGAACCCCAATTAGAAAGATTTAGTAGATATCGGTGTGTCTCTTCCGATGCAGAAGAATGCTGGCTTCGTGCGACTAGTGATGCTCTTCCTGCAGGCGAGACATTGCGCTGGCGTTGTTGTTGTTGCTGTTGTCGCAGAGATTACATGTGTTTATGCGATCTCGGCTGCGATGTCTTCCCCCAAACAAGCGATTCGAGCCGCTGATAGACGACGGACGGTCGTGTTTAGAGAGAATAGTCGCCGCTAGAGGTGTGCAATCCAGCTCATCATGATGAACAGCTCAGATCAGCTCAGCTCATCTAGAAGAGCTGTTCTTTATGAACAGCTCTTCAGCTCAGTTGTCAGAGTCTACATCTGGTGGCGACTTTCAATTTGGTCTATACATTTCCGACATTTTTACTGAGACTTTTCATTATAATATAAAATTGTCTTCAAGAAGAATTTTTTGAGATTTTTTCACCGCCTACAAACAAAGTGTTTTAGACTAATTTAATACACAGATTTTAATTTTCATTCATAATTTGAATTTTAAAAACGTGCTCATTCTGCCTGAAAGTCAATTATTATTTTTGGCGCCCCCTAAAACAAAGCCCAATTCCGTCAACCCGAATATAACAGTTGAAAAGACAAGGAACAAATGAAACTGAACTGATATCATAACACGGAGAGCGAGAGACGGTCAGTTCATTTGAATATTACAGCTCACACACTCTCTTCAATTCTACAGCTCTTTTCTCTCCTTCATCATCATCAAAGTGAGCTGAAGAGCTGTTTGATTTTTTTTGCGAGCTGTTCCGCGTCAACTCACTTCAAAGAGTCGATTCTTCGGAACAGCTCATGAGCGGATGGCACATCTCTAGTCGCCACTCCGTAAGGCACGCTTTGTCGCACTTATAACGCTGCTCCCGGGGTACGAGCAATAAATATGTAATTTATTTCGCAAAAAGACCATCAAATAATGCGCGCACACGGTGGCTAGAATGTACCTCGTTAAAATTCTGCTTCACTGCACTCTGGGTTGACCCCCAAGTGGCGACGGAGACAAAAGAATCAGCGAGGCCTATGTGTTTCGGATGTACCGTGCAGCTTCAGCTTTAGTCGAGACGCGCGCCGTCCCGACGGGAGCGTTTTTGTGTTTTGCAACATTGTATTCTGGTTATGTAATGTTCCGGCAGCCTACGGTATCAGGAGGAAGGAGCGGAGGAGCACTGCAGGCTCTAAACAGATTTTACCGACCTTCATATCCTATACAATACAACAAGAAATTTTCTAGCATGCAACTCGCACGTTAGCTACCACGATTTGGTTTTAACGTAGGACTACCTCTTTCATTAAAGGTGCCAAATTAGAAAGCAGGTCACGTTTTTATGAATTAAAGTTAATGTTAATAACTATTTTTGCTGTGAACGGATTTAGACGATTTGTTTTTTACTCGAATCAACGAATGACATTTGCCTTGTTTTGCGTCATCACATGTCTTCATTTCCTCTCGAGCTGTGGACGCGATCAAATACTCTCAACAAAAAATTAGGGAAACAGGATGCGAAGTCAAAATTCTTAGGTGATTTTTGAAATGCTTCGTGAAAAATCAACGCATAAAGATGAGATATGCATCATATTGAAGATTTATGTTTAGGAGCACATTTGTATCTGGGTGTATGTAGATGTAATGGACAAAAATAACTGGGAGATATTAGGCTGTCAAAAAAGTCCTGCGGTATTTCTGCGAGGTGTCGTTGTAAGCGCGTAGTTCTAGTTGTATTCATTGTATCGAGTCATACTATAGCTTGTTGGAAAGGTATTTTTGCGCGCTATAATATAGTCCTTGACAGTGTTTTGTTTGGTTAAGTCGTTCGTGAGTTATAGTGTCGCAAACATGGAGCAAAATAAAGAGAAAATCCGACATATTTTACGGTACTACTATGACAAAGGCAAAAATGCATCTCAAGCTGCCAATAAAATTTGTGCAGTTTATGGACCCGATACAGTTTCCATTTCCACCGCACAACGATGGGTTCAACGTTTTCGTTCTGGTGTAGAGGTCGTCGAAGATGCGCCACGCTCCGGAAGGCCTGTCGTCGAAAATTGCGACAAAATCGCTGAATTAGCCGAGAAAGACCGGCATATTAGCAGCCATAGCATCGGCCAAGAGCTGGGGATAAGTCATCAAACCGTTATAACCTATTTGAAGAAGCTTGGATTCACAAAGAAGCTCGATGTATGGGTGCCACACACGTTGACGCAAAAAACATCTTTGACCGTATCGACGCATGTGAATCGCTGCTGAATCGCAACAAAATCGACCCGTTTCTGAAGCGGATGGTGACTGGCGATGAAAAGTGGGTCACTTACGACAACGTGAAGCGCAAACGGTCGTTTTCGAAGCCCGCTGAAGCGGCTCAGACTGTGGCCAAGCCCTCATTAACGGCCAGGAAGGGTCTGCTGTGTGTTTGGTGGGATTGTCAAGGAATAATCTATTATGAGCTGCTTCCCTATGGCCAAACGCTCAATTCGGACCTGTACTGCCAACAACTGGACCGCTTGAAGGTAGCACTCATGAAGAAGAGGCCATCTTTGATAAACAGAGGCCGCATTGTCTTCCATCAGGACAACGCCAGGCCACACACTTCTTTGGTGACGCGCCAGAAGCTCCGGAAGCTCGGATGGGAGGTTCTTTTGCATCCGCCGTATAGTCCGGACCTTGCACCAAGTGATTACCACCTGTTTTTGTCTATGGCGAACGAGCTAGGTAGTCAGAAGTTAGCCACAAAAGAGGCCTGTGAAAATTAGCTATCCGAGTTTTTTGCCAATAAGGAAACGAGCTTCTATAACAGGGGTATTATGAAGTTGGCATCTCGTTGGGAACAAGTCATCGAACAAAACGGCGCATATTTGACTTAAAACAGATGATTGTAACTAATTTTATGAACAAATGGAAATTCAAAAAAAATACCGCAGGACTTTTTTGACAGCCTAATATAAAAAATCGATGTCTTTCTATTTTTCCAAATTCTGTGTAGACTAACATATTTTTCACTAACCAACAAATCCAACAACTTTCATTTGATTGCTAGAACGTTCCCGTAGGATGTTTCAATACAGAAATATTTCAGTCCGAAACTGCTTTTCGCAAGGCTGAGAATTGAGGTTAAGTAAATTGGCCTTTCTTAAGACTAGAAGCAAACGAACTGCCAACTCATTCACTCTCTCTTTCTCTCTTGTCTCAAATCTTTCTTCAATTCTTGGTTCCCCTGTAGACAGCTTAACACCATGGGTGGTTAAGGGTGAGAGTTAATTTCGAGTTTATTATTTATTGATGTTAATAATTTATGAAAGGAAGAAGGCTTGTGTGAATTTGAGAGTGTTTTCGGCCTTATTGGTGACTGTTTTATATCAATTATTCAACTTTCGCGAATTCGTACATTGCTTCCATATTAAAAGTGTCGCTAAAGTGTAGCACGTTTTAAACCGGATTTGAACAAAAGTATTTTACTGCGGTGGAAGCTGTGTTTTTCAGTTAAAAACAGAAGTTGAAATTCGATTCGGATTCCCTATTCCCGTTCTACGAAAGGTGCGACATTGTTCGGCTTTAGTGTTGGTGTTGAGTTCGGGGGGAATGACCGAGCTACTGAGCGTTATATTTTTTTCTTGGGGTTATCGCAGGAGAATACCCACATTTTTTAATTTTCGGTCGTAATAAAATGCGATTTTTTTCTCTCTTGTTTTCGGTTTGTTGTTCATTTGTGACAAAAAAAAATTTCAACGCTTCTCGGTTTCAGCTCGAGAAGTTCCCTAGTTTCCATGCTTTGGAATCACTCCCATAACTCTTCATCGAAACGGAACTGCTGGTTGAGTTACTTCCAGCGACTCTACAAGCTCCTTTTTAATTAACCTTGATTCTTCTCGAGATGTACCTCCTCTACTCTAATTATAATATTCATATACTACTGCTATTCAAATGCAAATGCAGCATTCTTTCTACGGACAATGTGGAGAGAAGAAATATTGCAATTTATGATCCGTCCATTCTGATGATATTGGGTACAATCAATTCATTCGTGATTTAAAATCATGGTCTTGCACCAGCTAGCGTGCAGACGGTAGCCCATCCTACCACTGATACCACACACAACGATTTTGCTCGATACAAAGGAAAATAAGCGATTTGGCTCCACACAGAAACAAACCCGTCAGAGCAACAACCTCAACAACAGCAACACCATCGTCTGCAGCAGCAAACGACTTTTTTGCCTATCTACTAGCGTTGGCAGAAAGATGCTTTTTCTTGTGTTAAAGCGTCAAAAGCACATTTTTAAGTGTATTGAAATGTTTGTATGTGTGGAGCACACCTCTCATTCTCTCAGACTGAATGTCAGCCCCCAAAAAAATTCAAATCGATGCCAAGCAGGAATCGAACCAAAGTCGGCTGGGTTTTACAGCAGGGTTGTCACATATACAGAATATTCTGTATTTTACAGATGTTTCGCCTAATATCAGATACAGAATCTGTACATACAAAATTACAGATTTTCATCAAAGATATAGAGTTTAATTTTTTTAAACTAAATTTTAAATACTAAATAAATTACAGTGCATTCTCTCTGTCTACCTTCTTACTAATATTTTTTTTTCCGTTGAGTCATGAAGATACCTTTTTTGTTAGAATTGTTGAACCATATGAAATGTCTAAGGTCGTTTGTGTGACACTTTTTAATAATTCAACAAAACAAAACAAAATTCAGAAATCGGTTGGCTCCCACAATGATGAACTCTATATTGAGAGCGAAGAGCTGTGTGCCGGCTCAGGGAGGAGCGTCAAGGATGAAATTGACGGAAAATTTGAAGGCAAAATTCGACATAACCATCTACAATTTATTATGAGAAAACCTTTCTATGATTGATTTTGTTGTATTGATACGATTTAAAAAACCATAATTAGGAGAAATAAATTCAAAATGATAATAAACCATTCTTTTCATATTTTACGTTAGTTTTTTGATACATATTTATTATACAGGTTTTTTTTCCTAAAAATACAGATACATATACAGATTTTTACAGAAAATTTTATAGAATTAAATGTGGCAACCATGGTTGTAAGGTTGTTTCACACAACTCTTTTTCGCTGAGAATAAAACGGACAGTGTAAACAACATTTTTTTTCTTTGGTGCGTGCTTATTTGCAAAGTGTCTCTTATTTTGATTTCTTATATTGCTCTTATATTGATATTGCACATATATTATACAAAAACTCGCCTCTTGCTTGAGCAAATGCTGTAGCAGTATGGGTGAATAACACGTTTAATGAAACTTTGAGGCTCATTTAATGTGATGTATGAGGATGTCAAAGAATCTACTCAATATTTATTTTGGCTGTAGCTGACTCACGAATGATTTCAAAGGGTTCGTTGAATGTGTAGCCGAAAAAATTTCAGTTTTTTTACACTAAAGTGCAAAATCATGTTCATATGTTCCAAGTTGCAAAAATGACGTCGTTTATTAATATAATCTTTCTTTTATGTGTGAGCTATCGAAAAATCCAAGAATTACATTCATGAATTACATCTACGCGAAGTTGCATAACGAGATAAAGTCTTCTCAAGCTCCAAATCTAACTTGCATGGAAGATAGTACGAATAACAATGAAACACTTCCAACGTTTTTACCAACTACCACCATAGACCGGAAACTTCATCTTGTCGAAATCCTTCGCCGCCGAATGGATTGGTTTACATTTTTCCTCGTTTGCGTTGGATTTCTCGTAACTATGGAAAAGAAAAAAAAATCACCCGATCCTGGCATACACTCTTTCGGTTTGGCCATGGTTTATTTCCGCAAAACCGCTCCGTTCCGCATGTTTTCCCCCTGTGGTGATTAATATACCGCGCGTCAGAAAAGTTTTGCTCGGCGAGAATCGGACAAAAACAAACGGGAAGTAACGCAAACGAATAGGGAAGAAAAAAAGGAGCAGAGAATATGAAAAAACGGACCACCGGAAGACAATGGCTGAAAGAACAGAACGGAAACGATGCGCGCGGGAATAATAAATCACTGGGAATATGCTGGTGAAACTATTGATCTCGCTGCATTCGAGTTAAAGGATTATTCTGGTGTTCTTCCGAGATAAAAAAGGCTAGCTCAAGTGAGGTCAACAGAACGTATGTCTATAATGAAGATTTTCTCGTCTAGAAGTATCTCATGGATTAACTGTTTTGTTACAGGTGTGTATTTGAGTCAAACAATTCCTGCTGTAAGTAGCTACTATCCGTACCCATATTCGAATTGATCCGGTTCGTACAATTTTAACCGCGGAATCTCCCAGCGAAACATGTTTACAACCATTACGAGCTGGGTTTTTATGGCCCCGCCTCGATCCGTATCTTCGATGATCTCGCTGCGATCGCATATGCCAATTCCGTGCTACGGATCAGCACCACATCGCGCATCCTGCTAGTTATATTAGCGCAAATCGTGTTCCGCAGCGGCACCCAGACGCTCTGCAATCTTACCACCTTCCCGGCTATTAGCCACGGCCGTGCGGCCGATAGAGTAAAACATGGTTAATAAATGATTTAGTGTACTTGATGTGCTTCCTCTGCTCTGGCGTGCGCGGATCATCCTGCCTGCCTGCCTCCCTGCTTGGTCCCTGTTACCTCTCATCACTTCGCGAGATCGCGGATGATCGGGGCTGTAAAAAATCTATTTGCTGTTTCCGTTATGCAGACAGCAGCAGCAATTGAGGTTCACACTGCAGGGATGCTGCTGCTGCTGCGTCGGAAGTTGATGGTGTGGCTCCCTCCGCGCAGAAATGAGAGCACAAGACGTCGACCTGTTGTTGCTGGCGGGAGATGCGGTTAATGGCGAATGACTTTACACTATCCGTACACAATAATAAAATCTTTGATTAATCAGTTTCGCTCTGGCACCAGAAGAACTGTGCTCTGACAGAGCTGACACAAACGGTGGAAAAATAGTAGGAGTTTACTTGAAATTGCTCGAGTTTCGCAAATCTCTTCTGTGATTGAATCGAGTTTTGCCGGATTTACAATCATTCACATTGAGCGCGATTTTTTTCTTCAATAACGATTTTTATTCGCCAACCAATCAGAGCAAAGCGCGAAATCACCCATGACAGTGCGAAAAAAGATAGAACTCTACAAGCTTTTGCTGCGAAAATCGCGTTGCTTTGACAGAAGACGCTACATACATATGCATACAATATATGCTAGATAGGAGGAATGATATATCGAAATAAATGTTCAGCTTTATACATATGAACCGCTTCAATAAGTGAGAGCTAAGTCGATCACCTATTGCAAGGATATCGTTGCATAATCATAATTATTTTTACACATTTTTGTTAATATCCTATTGAACTAGCTAGTTTTTCAATTATTAATTAAATTATCTGGAATACTTGCATTCACAAATCTAACGATATAATTTTGTTCCACCAATCTAGTACGACCTTGTCCAAACAAATAATGGCAGTATGATTAAAGGGATGCAGGTTTGACAGACAGATTATCGCGCACCATTGTAAAGAGCTACTCTGAAAAATATAGCGCGTGAGTATATCGCATGCGATTAAAAGCCTGCATTGTAAAGGAAGCATTTCTCAAATTTTGACGATAGATTTTTGTACTTTTGATTTCATACATCTATGGATATGTTTGGTTTTTACGGAAAAACGGATTCGTATCAGAATAAAAAAGCCCAATACATGGTGAAATACACTTCTACACTTCCAATTGGGCACGGAGACCCTCGTAATCAGTTATGATCTTGTTAGGCTTTTGTAGTCCGTGCTAAGAAAATACATTGCGATTTAAAGAATGTGTATGCCACATTGCACATGGATAGCTTGTATTGTTAGTGATGATTCCGTAGCGGTGCCTGATTTTATAGTTTGTGTTAACGCAATGCCTCGCGGTCTGCACAAATGGATTATAAGTAGCTCTCATTTTAACGATAGTTTAACAAATTGACTATTGAAAAAATCATAACTTTCTGTATTGCAATAGATTGTTAGGGAGTGTCCAAATCGATTTATGCAAATGTCTCGTAAATTCATAAAGTAACAAAAATTGCTGAAACGCGACCGTTTTTCAGTTTCTCAATGAGTACCTCCAATATGTTCTCGAAAGGCGTATTTCGATAAAACAAATATGGTCATGTTTGTTCCTTTTTGGTGGAATACGCGCAAAACAATCTCAGATTAGAAAAAAATTAACGTAGGATTACGTTGAACGAGGAAATCTACAAAGAACAATGCAAAGCATGCATGAAATAAGAAAGTTTTGAACGCTTTTGAATGTTATTTTTATAAATTTTAATTTTTATAAATTATATATTTTTCGAAACAACTGAAAAATGATAATTTGAAAATATTCAAATTGACTTTTTACTGCTTCACTGACGTGCCAACTGTTCACGCAGCTCAGTGAAGGCATATTGTACAATTAACCCTCTACAGCCTTACCCCGCCTTTAGAAGGGCTTCACGGATCAGACTCCTGCTGAAGTGTACTCCACTAAAAATAACATCGGATTCATCTGTTTTGCAGAAATTGAATCTATTTTTGTGATTTTATATGTTTATTTTCCAGCACGGTATGGGGACTTGACGAAGTAGCTCCTGAAGACGACTTCGGGAGCGATGGTGAATACTACAATGACCAGGAAATTGAAGAACAAAAAAAACGATAGATAAAAAGCAGTCAAATGTGTCAGGCCTACTTTTTGGGACCCGGAAAGTTCACCAGATCCGCAGACAAAACTGATCCGAAGTCTACTGAATTTAAAAACATAAAAAAATCAGATTTTTTTGGAATCCTCATTAGAATATTCATTTACCGAACTTTCGGACTGTGGCTACGAAATCCTATCAAGCCCAGATGTTTTGCAAAACTCCCGGTCGTCCACGTATGATCACCACAAAGAAACCATCCACTTCAAAGCGAGCGTATGTTCCACCCTCTGATGTCAGGCTTATAGAATGAATCATTTTCCAGATACTCCGGAAACAGGACTTGCAAAAACCCGATATGCACATCAGAAACGCAAGTCATATTCTTTAAATGTGACAATTTACACCTGCAGCCAAACCAGAATTGTTTTTATGCTATCCATCATAAGGAATAACTACTACGAGCAGTTCAAAAGAAAAATGATTTTTTTCGACCAGATGCCCAAGGCGAATTACTGGTTTTGTGGTATAGATAAAAAATCAGTGACTTTATAAAATTGCCGTTATGTTTTTCGATTTTCTCATCAACAATACGATCTACTATAGTTTTTTCACGCGTATAAAAAAATGGGTTTTAGAGGGTTAAATATGCGTTTGTTGCTTCGTTCCGTCGATGTTAGACCGATTGTCAAGTGAGAGATATAAATTATTTCTCCTTCGATTTTGTTCGACGTTGTGAGCCATTAATGTGTTGAGAAATAATATAGGGAAAGTGGGAATAAGCCAGAAATGTTAATAAGAACTTTTATTGTATCTTTGGAAATATGTTTTTAAATGTTCTTCTACTTTTTACTTACGATGCGGGTAATATGGACAGTTTTGTAATATACGAAACATAGAATCTTATCGATCGTGAGAGAAATAATATTTTTCAACCAAGGTCTGAACTCATGACGAATGTCTATTAAACGATGAAAAAAGGTATTAATCCACCTAGAAGTGATATTGTGCTTTTCAGCAGTTTAAACGGTCAAACTCTCAACTATTTTGCTTTTGGTTCCAGTCAGCTTCTAGACAAACCACCTCTGGCGATTTGATTTCCGCTTATAGACGCAAGGCATTCCTTCGGAATAGAAAAAAAACTTTTAAAAATCCATCTCACTCTCACTGACAACTGTCCGTTTCACCCCACCAATGCAATTATATTTACAATTTAAATTTCCCACTCACAAATTAATTTACTTTTCCGTACATGCCTAATATCACTACATATTACCCCCAATGTCCGTCTTACCCGCACCTCCCCTACTGGAGTTTTATCAAGAAGAATGATAAAAAAGTTCCGATGAGAAGCTTGAACGTATGCAAAAGTATATGAACAACTAGTAAACCCGGCTGAATTCATCCCGAGATTCTCAAATTCGTTTATTAAATCCAAGTTTAGAGTTATTTTAGAAGGAACTGCCTTCAATGTCGGATTAAATCCACTTTCTTCAACCACAATCGCACCGCATGAGATCATTTGAAATTATCCATAATTGGGCATTCGTCAAGAAATGGCTTGATTCTAAAAAGTGGCAGTGAAACAAATAAAGCAACGATAATAATTTGGGATTGATTTTCTATAATCTCACCGGGGTCACCACAATTTTTACCTCAATCCATTTTAGAGAAATAATAAATGTTTCACAAATTACAGGAAAATCTAATTTCGAAAAATATTCCAAATATAACAACAAATCAATGTGTAATGACGAAAAAGAAAGGGCACTCGTTAACCATGTTCCAGGCCGTGGCAACTATATTGCCACTCTCAAAAAATATTGAAATAAAAATATTGTAAGATTATGCGCATCAATCAATTTTGATGAAAAAGTCAAATTTTAATTTTATATATATAAAAATGGAGTGATGTCTGTCTGTCTGTCTGATTCTTATAGACTCGGAAACTACTGAACCGATCGACATGAAAATTGGTATGTAGGGGTTTTTGGGGCCGGGGAAGGTTTTCGTGATATTTTGAGACCCCTCCACCTCTCTAAGGGGGGGCTGCCATACAAATGAAACACAAATTTCTGCATTACTCGGAAATTAACCAAGCAAACGAAACCAAAGTTGGCAAGTGAAAGTTTTAGGGTGCAATAAATGTTTCTATGATGGTTAGACAGTCCTTCCCCCACTCAAAGGGGGGGCTGCCATACAAATGAAACACAAATTTCTGCATTACTCGAGAATTAATCAAGCAAATGAAACCAAATTTGGCATGTGGAGGTTTTAGGATGCAATAAATGTTTCTATGGTGTTAAGATACTCCTTCCCCCTCTCTTAGAGGGGGCTGCCGTACAAATGAAACACAAATTTTTGCATTACCCGAGAATTAATCAAGCAAATTAAACCAAATTAGGCATATGGAAACTTTAGGGTGCAATGAATGTTTCTATGGTGGTTAGATACCCCTCCCCCCTCTCTTAGGGGTGGCTGCCATACAAATAAAACACAAATTTCTGCATTACTCGAGAATTAATCAAGTAAATGGGCGGGACGAAGTTTGCCGGGTTAGCTAGTTTTATATAAAACTAGCGGACCCGGCAAATTTCGTTCCGTCCAAAATTTGTGTTTTGTTATCAATACCTACAAACATTCGCGTTTTCTTACAATGAGCAAGTTCATGGGTCCAATCGCAGAACTGTTCATTGATTGATCTTCTAATCGATCCCGTTGAATTTACCTTTTACTATAAAATTCCTAGTATTTCTAACAAAACTCATCGTTATAATATCAGATTATTTCCGAATTTTCCCTTTTTCCTTCAGAGTTTTTCGAAAATTTTCAATTGGTATGTTTGGTTGGAATATTTTTGGTTGAAATATTTGTAATATTTTTATGGGACCACCTCTCCATTCCAGAGGAGGGAGGGGTGTCATACCATTATAGAAACATTTCTCATGCCCAAAAACCCTCACACCTAAAATTGTGCTTGATTAGTTTTCGAGTTATGAGGGGGGTGGAAAGTCTAACCACCATAAAACATTTATTGCACACTAAAACCCACTAAAGCTCAATTTGGTTTCATTTGCATGACTAATTCTCGAGTAATACAGAAATTTGTGTTTCATTTGTATGGCAGCCCCCCCTTAGAGAGGGGGGGTGGAGAGTCTAACCATCTTAGAAACATTTATAGCACACTAAAACCTCCACATGTCAAATTTGGTTTCATTTGCTAGATTAATTCTCGAGAAATGCAGGAATTTGTGTTTCATTTGTATGGCAGCCCCCCTTAGAGAGAGGGGTGGAGAGTCTAACTACCATAGAAATATTTATTGAACCCTGAAACCTCAATATGCCTAATTTGGTTTCATTTGCTTGATTAATTCTCTAGTTTTCTGCATTACTAGAGAAATTTGTGTTTAATTTGTATGGCAGTACCCTCACCCGCCCTTTGCTTTGCTTAACCAAAGACTTCTTCTTCTTCTGGCAGTACTCAAATTTCTTTAGCGCTGCTAAAAATGTACGATATTGATTTATGTTTTTATGTTTTTATGTATTTTATGTATTTCATGTAATAGAATAACACGTTTTTTTGTTGGTAATACAATATTCGCCCGCGATTTTTATTTTTGTTTGTTATTTTTACACGTTTTTACAAGGTGACTTCATAGAAAAAAAAATCATTATTTCAGAGATACCATGATATTATGATATTTTCAAGGATCGTAGTGACAATGTGTGTGTCATGGATAAATAGGTTGCAAACAAACTATATTTCAGTGACGAAAATATTGCTCCCGAGGACTAAAGTTAGGACTACTGTTTGGCCCTTTTGGTCACTTCACTAATAGAAATCAATAATTTTATTTTATTTTATAGTATTTTCTATATTATTAAACTTCATCACTACAGATGAAAATTGTAACCTGACAAATTTATTTTATCACTATTTTCTTCCTGCTTGTAAATGTGTAAATGTGTAGAATATATTACATAGAATGCTTGTTCGATATATGAAAGGGGATTTTCATACATTCCATTATTATTTTCGCTTCGCAATGACGGAACACGGAACTCAATGTCATCAAGGTGAACTGCATACTTATCTCTGAAGAACATATGGGCCAATGTAATTTGACATTCACTACATGTGTGAATTCTTTTTGTATCGTGCACTTTTTTTTCTATTGTCCTTCAATATTCTCCAAATCATGCAGTCATTCTTATTTGAGCAGAGACGAACACCAGAAAATAAAGACAGCCCAAATCCAACCATCCGTTCTCTTGTAATTATTTCGAATTCTTTTCATATCATTATGCGCAAATTTTAAGACATGTACGCAACGAACGATTCGGAAGTCTTTATCGTTGAGTTGAACTTACACCCTCAATAAGCGAAAACCTCCTCTCACCCAATTCTTGATTTTGGTTCTACAACCGACACACCGTCCGCCTGATCCGAGCAGTGGCGAATGAAAGTGGCAAGATGATTATCGTAGCACCAAATGGAAGGCGGCCTAAATAGGGCACACTGTTTGTTTTCGCTGCTAATGCATTAATGGCGATGCACATCATTCAGTCGCGAATCGTCTTCGATGATTGCAGGAGGAAATTGCACTATTTTTTCCTACAACCTGTCTCTATCGCTGGTGGTGTGACCTCCTCTCTCGGCGTTTCCTAGAAGCAGAGTAGCAGAGCCGTAGTACGGCTCCCAATTACAAACAGATGATTAGCGCTTTTTGTCCCCGCAAATAACTGTGGATTTCTCATTATCTCCAGCAGTCGATCTCGTTCATTTGGTTCGCCTTCGATATTTTCTCCTAGTTTTCCCTCAGCAGACAGACAGACAGCAAGATTAATCGTTCTAGTCATTACCAGCAGCTTTGATCCCAGCATAATTAATTATTCCACAGCCAACAAACAAGCTTCGTTTACTATTCAATCCTATCAATTTCGTTAATCCCATTTAGATGTACGGATAACGCATTCAACGCGTGCTGACGCTTGGGTGAAAAATGTGCATATCTGACAGGGCAAGCCTTTCACCTGTTGCATCGATTCAACTATATTCGCGCTAAGCTCTCATTATCATAACAACTATAACTGAACATTCCCCTCTCGTTGGATTACCCCCTCCCCACTCCCTTCTAATTCGGTCGGGCAGTCTGACAGCACCAATTCAGTAGGCAGCGTCGTGTTAATTGTCATGATAATGCAAATATTTCCTGTAAATTACCAGTTTGGAAGCACTTCATTCACCTGAGGAGAGCCTAAGGTAGGCAGCAAAACCTCGTGCGTCGTTTTCTGGTCCACCATCAACTTTTCAGTCACCCGGACATGACATTGGAAAGTGAATCGCTCCCAAGGCTCTGAAACGCATAATCTTCAGTGATATCCATCGCTGGTTTCATTTCCGGCATTACCCCGTCAACGCAGTCAAAGGATGCAACGGATCCTCGGACTCATCTTCGACTTAGTGTGGTGTGTTAACACTAAACCTACCATCATTTTATATATAGGGTAGGGCGGGGCTAGTTGGTCATATGGGTAAGTTGGTCAGTGACGATATATTGGAATCTGAGCGTCCAAAAAATTAGCGATCTATGGATGCAAAATAGCGAATTGCTGATACAAAAAAATAAGCAAATCGAAAAAAACTTTAACTAACTTAAAAAATACGGACATTGCTCCGATTTCGTCAAAAATCATTCACAGTTTGCACATTATAAAATGTGTTCTAAAACTGGTTAATAACCATGAAAAAAATCGGTTCCAACGTAAAACAAAGCTTTATTGTACGTATTAGCTTTGAGTGTTAAAGGAAATCGCTTTCAAAATTATTTTTGTTGAATTTTCATGGATATTCTTTTTCATATATAGAGGGTCTAGTTGGTCACACAAATTGCTCGTTTGAGAACAACGCATATAAAATTTTCAGGTATACCGTGTTTCATTACGCAAGATATAAACAAATAAAGAAGGCATATGTTTTACTGCTAAACCCAGTGTATTTGAAACGAGACAACCACCACACAAAACACTTGCAATATAATTGTCATATTTATATTTTTTGCAGTAAAATTTTCATTAAATATAATAAACGGTAACATTGAATATCAGAACTCATAATAATGCATTGAGTAATGTAGCATACCTGGAGGCTATTTCTATAAACTTTGGGGCGAACGATACAATGTCGTCAAAACAAACGCAAGCAAGAATCCAAGCGGTTGTGCGTCGCAGGGATGCCATGTGTTTTTTTTCAAAAGTCTTGACATGGTACGAGAAAATGTCTTCACCATAATATCGGAGGAAAGTTCTTCACACAAAAACGGAACTGTGATAACTATTTGTTTATTTTAGCTTTAAAATTTTGGTTGTAACTCAAACCATATCCATGAAACTAATTGCAGAAAAGGCATGTAACCGGAAGAGCTTCGATTTGTGAAGTGGTCGTTTGAAAGATCTAGGTTAATCTATTGTATAGTAGGGCTAAAATAATAGAAATTCAATGTCAAAATCATTCGAATTTTCGAGCGCAAATGATGTCTTATAGAGAGGGTATGTATTCGGACCGCTTCGTTCGCTGAGACTAAAGCCCTACTTTTTTGACGATATTTTCGGCTAATAGTTAGAATTTCATGGAAATAATATCTTTTAAAAATCCCCGCACGCTATCATACTGAAATGTCTTCACATATTTCATAATGTCTTCAAAATGTCTTCACAAAATCAAATGACATGTCTTCAAACCTGGCGTCTCTAGTTCGCCACAAAGTGGAAGAGAGACGAAAAGAAAAAAAAAGAAAGATTGTCTGACTAATTTTCAACGATGATAATTTGAAATTTTCATTAATTTGTTTTATTACTTTCTACATGATATCAGTTAACTGTTTTTGTTTGGATTTAATTAATTTATTTATAATAGAGGAAACTTCTAATGGAAAAACGCTTATTATTTGCTCAACATGTCTATTATTGACCAATTTACCCCGTATGTGGGATTAGTTGGTCAATTTATTCTGAAATATTAAGACGTTAAATAAAAGAAAAATGTCAAAAAATTGATTCTCTAGTTATTTTTCATTGAAAGGGTAAAAGGTAAGCTTCATTATGGTACATAACATTCTAACGCAAAACTTCGTACTACAAAGTTATAACCAACTTTATTCAAAAATGACAAACTAGCCCCGCCCTACCCTACTGATTCCTAACGCTGGCGGTAG
This sequence comes from Toxorhynchites rutilus septentrionalis, assembly GCF_029784135.1. Lineage (NCBI taxonomy): Eukaryota > Metazoa > Arthropoda > Insecta > Diptera > Culicidae > Toxorhynchites > Toxorhynchites rutilus. The sequence continues at coordinate 141,562,413 of NC_073746.1, read as the reverse complement.
GAATGACCACTTTTCGAATAAACGTTATGTTTTCTTAAATTGATTATGAATAATACATAATTTTGCATACACAGTGAAAAACAATATAAATATGATGTAATAATCAAAAAATATTTATTTTTTGGGCTTAGAAAATTCATTCAACATTTTCCACAAACATATTTTGTTTCAAACTCAGCGAGAGAACTGTTTCGTTCGGTTTGCTTTTATAAATTGTTAAAAAACAATTTTCTAGTTTGTAAAGCTGGGTTGCAAAACGTGTCATCCTTTTTTTTTATTTTGCAGGTTTGGGTAATTCCTTCTTGTTTTCCCGAATAGCCCCTACTAAAGTACACCCAGGTTTTTTTTACGCGAAAAATGAATGCTGAGGGAGAGATGTGATATTGCACTGGTCTTAATTGGAAAATCCGCGTAAAAAAAACCGCGTTAGTTGGAAAATCCGCGTAAAAAAAACGCGTTAATTGGAAAATCCGCCTTAAAATAACCTCGTAAAAAAAACCGCGCAAAAAAAACCGCGTAAAAAACCTGGGTGTAGTTCTTTTTGACAGAAATTTCGTTTCTGAAGATTCACTCATCTAAAAATTATCGTTATCGTTGGTTATATCCCTTCCGCCCCTGTAAATGGTTCAGTGAATTTGAAAATAACAAATTCACTGAGTGGTGTTGATGATGGTCTCTGCTCATTTTTACCAAAATACGAAAATCGATTTACAAAATAATTATTCCTAACGTCTGATGCCAACCAAAACATGAATTCAAACTTTTCGGTATCGGATATTGTCTCTCCTATCAAATCGAATTATTCGCTTGATTTCCGATGAACGATTTTTGTTCATTGTTCGTGAAAAGAATTCAGGACCCATTCCATGAATTATTCATGAATATGAAATATTGAAATTGTTTGATGCGCACCACGTGCTTCTAAAATTGAGATAAAAGCATCCGATTCTGCAGAAGGTCAACTCCATTCGGATCCAAACACTGGACGTGCTTTAGCTTCTGTGCACATTTTTACAAGTTTCATAATTCGTTGGTCAAGTATCAACGAAAATGCTCTCCTTATTTCCCCCATCATTATATTGCGTTTCGCAAACCCTGTTGGTCCTGGCGTTTCTCTAAAAATAGTATGAAACGGGGATCTTCCAGGTCCAGAGCCACGTGAAATGCTCAGCCAAGCTGTTCCGTCAGTTGACGTTTTCATATCCTGATTGTTCTGTTTACGGTGATCATCGGAGCTAGAGAACAATTTCATTCTTTTTTGTCTCCTACGTGTGTTCACGATGTTCTCATTCTCATTATCGGTGTCGATTAGACCAGAAATTTGATCCAATACATCATATACACCCATACCTCACTATACGGCCGCTCTTTATACGGCATTTCGCTATAACTGCCCTCTTTGATTAAGGGAGTATTCTAGTCTAGAAATTTGAAAAAAAATAATTTTCTCCATCATATTTTCTGTAGTTAAGGCATTCAAGAATATACCTTAGAAAGGACTTATCGAAAATCCCATTATTTACCGAGTTATAGCCATTTTAGTGATGCGGTATCTAACCTGTTACGGCAATAACAATGAACTTCAAACGCGAAGTTTTTTTTTTCAAACTGGCGTACACGATATCTCAAGTTCTACTGAACCGATTCATGTCGAAATTATATGACTACAATCTGCAGGCATCTCTCTATCGCATGAACCTCTAAAAATAATATTTTTTAAATTTTACTATTTTAAGAAAAAATGGAACACGTAATAAAAAACGTTTTAAGCCGCATTTTCTTTTTCAAACGGCCGCCATTTTGCCAAAAAACATGTATTAGACTTGTCCGAGGAAATCCGCTTTGCAAATATACATGCAAGTCGGGGGTATTTTTGTTCCCACCGAGCTGTATTTCCCTAACACGTACTTCAAAATCAATGTGCCTGGGGGAATCCGCTTTGTCAAAACATTCATGTAGGGGTATTTTTTTCCACTGAGCTGTGTTTCCCTAACACGGACTTCAAAATTAATGTGCCTGGGGGAATCCGTTTTGTAAATACATGCAAGTCGGGGCTACGTAAACATGAGATGTGCAATATTTTCCGATGGAAATATAAAATACAATGATCGTTTGACAATTCATCCGTTCACATATTTAGGTAGTCCTAGGCATCGTATCAAACGTAAAAGGATGTTCATCAAATTTATTTGTAACGAAGAACATAATCTATTACAAAAATTTCGATGCATTCTAAAATAATGTTCGAATTGGTAAACAAGTGGATTGCATAAAATAATTGCGTAGTTCTACGTCGAAAATGTGCGGTCGTGTCCTAGACACAACCCCTTACTTTTTTTTTGTTTCAGATAACCAGAAGGGCTGGAATCGTGTAAGCCACTTTTTTGAACCCTCTCACTTCATCAGCTCTTAACTATTCTAGTTATAACTATTTTTTCTCCGTTAGATTATTGTCAAAAGATAGATGAACAAATAATTATATGATGGATAGTAAAAATATTCTTTGTTATATTTTTACGGAGCTCGAAAAAACGTCCGAAATTCGTGTTTCTACACTAGAATACCCCCTTAAGGCTCGTTTTCGATTTACGGCCTAAAATGTCTCGTTATAACGGCAAAAAAACTTTTGAGGATTGGTTCAAAAATCCCTTGTGTACAGTAGTGAGAATATATTTGCGAGACAAAAAACATACACATACACATATTCTATGTAACATGAAGTTGTTTCGTTTTTGTTTATAGATTATTGTTGGTTTTCATGTATGTATGTTGTATGTTATGCATGTATTTTTGATTAAAATGGAATAAATTTAAATTAATTTAATTTGTAATTCAAATTAAATAAAAATAAAAAGAAAAAAAGCATTTTGAATGATAAACCATGTTACATATTTAACAAATTTGGAACCCATCTGATTGATTTTGGATAAATTTGTAATAGAATAATTGATTCCTTATACGGCTTTTCGCTTTGCGGCCAAATTTCGTGGAACGTATCTAGAACGTAAAGTGAGATATGGGTTTATACTATCCTTACTCTCAGAATGTTCTTTTTTTTATATTTCAGACCATAGTTCGGTGAGATCGTTTATATCTTCCAACAACATCCTTTTTACACGCTAGGAATAAAATAATGAATTTGTTTTTTGATAATCCATCAATGATAAATTACAAACAAATATTTCTTACTATTTTTATCCATTTATTACGCAGGTATAACTTGAGTGGTAAAATGGCCGCACATGGTAGGTAAAGGTACATATGGTTATCAGGAAAAACGAGAGAAGAAGAGAAATATAGTTTGAGAAATAAAGTAGCTTTATAATATAGAAAAAGTCGTGCAGTAACTTCACATAAAATGAAAACCAGGAATTTAACAATTGATTAAAATTTCAAAAACGGTCATTTGACCGCTGTAGAACGTGATTCCGATTACTTTTGGGATACAAATTTTCTCAGAGGTCATATATTAAATTTTCAAAAGAATATGACCTCTGAGATTGTTATTACCTCACATATTCAACAATATTTATATAGACATGTACAACATCGATTTTCAAAATAAATTTCTGAAACGTGAACGAACATCAGATATATTTATGATTAAGACGGAGGTCACAGTAAATCGTCGTCAACACGCAAAGCGATCGTTATGATACCATATATTGACAGAACACTGATCGTTACCAACAAAGCTCTATGTCCAAACATCGAAACAACATGGTTCGTAAAAAAATTCGACAAGATTGAGAGTTTGGAATTGGTGTTCGATGCATCATACCTCTCGCAGAGAATGTGTAAAGTATCACTATAAACACTGCTATCATTCCATTTTATGGTATTTAAATCTGTTTTTAACGATCTGTTAACAGCTGAAGACATCACTGAGACACACGGGGACTGCATCACCGCCACCACTAATCGCACTCCGTGGCATTATCCACCCATTTCTCGCACGCAGTTTCATTCGACGACGACGACGGTCATCTTCGACAGATCGTCAACAAAGTTGCAGCACCCGAGATGGCGGCGGGAAAAAAGTGACTTATCGCGTCCTACACCGTAATTGTCGCTTTGAGTGTCATCATTAATTGCCTGCTATCGTCGTCGTGTCTCCTCACGGCGGACAAGCGGCTGCCTGCAACATAGTATATGGCCTCCAGGCGCGCTGTTGTCCAGAGCTCCCTCTCACCGCGGCAAGTTCGGTTTGATGCGCGCAACGACTTGAAGGCGAATTTGCATGGTTTTCTTACACCTTCAGCCGCACATACACAATCGTCGTTCGAGTTCGAATACGATTCAATTAACGACAGTGTAAATTGTGTTCGATTTCAATCGACATAAGTACAGACCGTGTTTCGGTTGAAACTATTTCTAATTGCAGTGGCACCTGCATCGGTGAGGGCAATTTGCTGCATTTTATCGAATCCGTAGCGTTTGAATTCTCTGATGGGTTGAATCAAAATCAAGTGTGACTCAACAGCGTTCATGCTTCTGACACATTATGGATTAACATTCAGTCCTGTCAGTTATATACAGGCGACACGATATCGCAACATGAGAACTTTCCACCGATTGCAATCAAACAAAATTTTCCGTGTGTCCGACGATGACAACATATCTTGCGAAGCTACAATCGATGCCGCTAATTTATCGGCCATTGCCGAGTAACATCGAATTGAGTGCACTTGGCGAAGCATCGCTGCTCCCAGGAAACAGGTTCCCGACTGGGTATTCCCTTCTTAGCCCACTATCATTTGTGGTCTTTTGTCTGTCTGCCAGATGCAATTTCACAAATTGAGTTATCACAACGAGTTCCGCTCTCTGCTGTTGACAATGGGACACGTAAGGTATTTCGCCGTTCCGCCACAATCGACATCGTCTCCATCTGGAGGAGGCGCGACATTTAAGAAGTCACAACTTCATCAAACGCATATTCTTTGCTTCCGATGGGCAAGAGATATGCGCGTACCCATTATCGTTCAGAATGGGGCTCCAGTTGCTCCAGTTGCTCCAGTTGATTACTGCAAGGAAGGGGAACTGCACAATTTATCATGGCCGGCAGCGAAATGTCTTGTGTCTTGCCGTGTGCGCATTTTTTTTCAGTCCGCCGATGGGTAGCGTTCTGTCCGTCTTCACAGACTAGGAAGGAGGGGATAAAAAGAGTTACTAAAGAAACTGGTTCTCTCAGTGATACCTTTGCATTACATGTGCAAAATTAAAATGTAACTGCTTTCCAGAAACCGATGATTCTGCACATCTGAATCAAAGAAGGAGGACTTGGAGGAGAGCTTAGTTTCATTATTTTTACTTATTGGTCGAATAGGTAGATGAAATGGAACTACACAAATCATAATTTTTATTCATTCTCCTTTGATTTTGCATGAATTGGCGTGCCATGATGTTACATACATCATTAACACTTTCGAATGTCTTTTGGGATCAGCTACCTTCCCATTTTTGCCATCTCCGATTTTCTGCGGACCATCAGACGTTCTCCAAACTGTTTTAGGACATACCACACCATGGATTTGGGATTAGGACCTTACAATTTCACTTCAATTGACGCATCGTCACTCAATAATGAGCATATTGCTTTTCAATTTCTTGCATCTCTTCCGGCTCAATGAAGGGAATATCACTTCACCTTCGTACAATCCGATTCATTTCTGTCATTCTTTACACTGAAGCGATATTATCAAATCGTCAAACGAAAATGAGAGGAGGAAATAACGATTTGAAAGAATGTGCAGTATGCCAGCAGGCGTAATCATTTGTCAGCGCTAGTTGTAAGACTGATATGCCCCCACATGCCTCTTTTAATTCCACATTTTTTAAAAACCAGTCCGGGAAAATCCAGTTTGAAGATGTGAATCTTTGAAATGACATGAAACTTTCAACTGAAAGCAGTCGACGTCCTTTCACATGTGAAACTGAAAGTGATGTATAGCCCATTCAAATGGTAATGAATAGGGCAGTTTCAAACTTCAAGTGAAAGCGTCTGCGTTCGAATAAAAGGAAACGATAGCAGAACGAAAACGAAATTCAAGAACCAATGTTTCAGTATGCGTAGTGAATACACACAATCGAAATTGAAATTGGCAGAAGAGTAAGGAATAAGTAAAAAAGTCATTTTAATTTCTTAGTTTCGAAATTTTCAAGCCCTGTTTGAGATAATTCTACAGCTACAAAATCTTTTTTAATGCGAGCGTTCAAGATTGATTTGTGACGTGATTGCTACGGTTACGCTATGATTAAGACGAATGAACTTATTCTGACAATGAATGGCTACTGTGATTCTATACACTGTTAAGGTAATTTTTGTAAAATTTCACTCATAAAATTCAACTTTCGAACTAGGAATGTCCGTTGTTCTACAACTGGTAAAACCATTCACAGGAAGTTGCCACGGATATGAAGGGTGTTCCACGTCAAAGTGCATCACGGGAAAAATACTGTACTAAATTTACCCATCGGGTTTTTTTCTCTTGGGTAGAAGTAGTTCAAAGTGTATTGTTTACACTGTATTTTTATCGCTATCTGTTTTACGAAAATTGGAAAAAATACGTCACCCGAAGGGCAACGTCGCGAATTAATTTTGCGCAAGCACCTGGAAAATCCTCAACTCTCTTATCGGAAAACAACTCAGAATCGTGCAGTCAACGGTGAGTCGTGTGATTAAACGTTACTCTGAGTCTTCCAAAAAAACTTAAAAAACTCATCGCGATGAGAAAATTCCATGTTTTTGTTTGAACATAAACATGCTTTTCGCTACCTTTTTCGCAAAAATAACGTGAACTCAGAGGCTATGAATTCATGCATATTTTGCATGTCTGATCAAATGATCCATAGCTATTTCCATTGAAAAGAATACATTCTCTGAATAGAAAGAATCTTTCTATGAGATTTTTTTTCTCCGTGCATGTTGCCAATTGAAGTCTGAGGAACCGAGTGCACAACGGGCGACGTCATACAAATGGCCAAATAAAAATACCCAATACCCAAAAATGTTTTGGATGTTTGATGGAAAATGATGGATGTTTTCAGGAAAGTTCGCACCTATTCTTGGTATTTTGATATGGGAAACTTAACATCTCCGTCACGCTCTAATCAATTTTAGTACTTGTTCAAATAGGTAATATTAGCGGATGTTACATAAAATTCAATTTATAAATTGATGCGTGGACTAAATAATGATATCAATTGTGAAGAACTCTGATATCAATTGACGCTTATTTGGTTCAGAACAAATGATGAGGTTTTTTTTATTTGCCCAAAATTTTGTCATGATAGATTCTTTCTTTCCCTTTTCCATGTCAACACACCATTCGCTTCTTTTACTCTACACATTGCCGTTGCTTGAGTGAAAGTACAAGAGAAACTGTACATGATGTTTGAACATCATGTGAAACAAACATGTCACATTTTCAAACATAAGATACGAAAAAATCTTGTTTATGTACAAACACAAAAATGGCGAGAACAGCGTGAACATTGTTTGTCTCGTACGCAGTGTTTTATGTGAAACACGGAAGACTGACTCTGCGCATCAAACGGAGGGAGAAATGTGATTAGTGACCAGAATCAAAAGTGTGTCGTGACAGCGTTTAAGCGGAATTCCAATGCTTCGGTTAGGGATGTGGCCCAAAAAGTCTAAACTGTCCAAGTCTTTCGTTCAGAGAGTCAAACTTTGCATGTTTGAAATATTCGAAAAAAATTAGACTACTTTTTGGAAAAAGACAATTTTTTTTTCTTAATTTTTTACAAAAAATTATAATTTAAAAACTGTGATACCTACAAAATTCTTGTCAAAGGACGAAATGTAGGAAATTGTTCAAATTTTCACAAAAAAATACCAAAAAGTTTTTGGAAAAAAAAATTTGCTGACAAAAAAGTTATTTAAAAAATTAAAATTCATTTTTCTCAAAAACGTATTTTTTTTTTAAATTCCCAAAAATATATATATGAATAGCCCTTACAATTTCCAACAAGTTGTCCATACATCGGAAGATTGGCACTTTTACAGGGAAAAAGTTTTTCGAACAACAACTTTTTCATGTTTTCTTTGAAAAAAATACAACTTATCCAAATTTTTGTTTAAAGTCAAGATAGCGATATAGTGTATTTGACAAAGTTTTAGACCTTGTTAAAATATAAGCGTTTGTAGAAGACATCAACTTTCTATCTTTTATAGTTTTTGAAATATAAGTCATTTTTGTATGAAGACTCCTGAAAAAATAATGTTTTGCTCGTAACATTTTTGTGTGTAAATACTCACGTTTAACACATTTTTGACATGTTTCTAAATAGAGAAAATTTAGCAGAGCATGTAAATTGCGATAATTTATACATAAAAATGTTACGAATTAAACATTAATCGTGTTTTTTCGAAGAAAAAAAATGAAAAAGTTGTTGTTTGAAAAACTTTCTTCATGTAAATGTGCCCATCGTCCCAGTGTTTGGATTTTGATCAAAATCAAATGATACACAATGTGTCATGCAAGTAAACTCTCACGAACATTTAACCAAATATGAGAGGATCATTCAGATACTTGTATGAATGTCAGTAATCACTTGTGTAATATTTAGTGATTAAACTAAGAGAGGAACGAAGACTGTTGATTGCATATCCGATCTGTATCAAACATCGCATACCATTTTCGAAGCCTGCATACAAGTTTGACAAGTGCAAAGCAATAAATGATACAAGAAAAATTACGTCATCATTACGTCACCATTTGCGAAGAGCAGCGAATGGGAAAAGAGATAAAACGCGAGAGTTTTTGCTTCTCACTGGAGCGGTGTTGCTAGTAAAACTATGCGGTCTATATGAATATACACATTTCAAGGGATAGCGGCGTTAAAAATGGAAAATATAATCTGACTACCCTTCCCTTAGCCTCTATCGAGCTAAATAATCATATAGTTTGCACTCTCTGAGATTTAAACATCAGGATCTGCTACATTAGCTGAATATGAATCTTTCGCTTTGCGTTGTCCGTACGATCCTGCTGTGTCATGATGCATGGAGAGGTCGGTATGCATATGTTAGAGGCAAAGAAGAACATAAGCTTTCTGCACCGAAAGCGTATATGATAGCTTTGCTTGCATGCTGGTGTGCAATGAAGTGCGAGCCGATGCAGAGTTGTCTCGTTCTCTTTTGTGTCGTGATTTGCAGCACATAACAACAATAGAATACCGCTGGGGGAAATGTTTCCTGAAAGATCATATTTAAACGAACGAAAGCGATTTTTTCAATGAGTGGATCATTTGGAAAACACTGCATCGTCCGATGTATGGAAAACTTGTTGGAAATTTGAAGCGTTATTTATATCTATTTTGTATTCGTTTTTTATTGTTTTCATAATTTCATTGATAACATTTTGAATATTTTGAAAATTTAAATTCGTTTTTTCTTGAAAACGTATGCTTTTAAAATTCTGAAAAAATAGATATAAACAGCCCTTAAAATTTCCAACAAGTTTTTCATACATCGACGGTGGGCACATTTACATGGAAAAAGTTTTTCGAACAACAACTTTTTCTTTTTTTTCTTTGAAAAAATACTACAGGGTAACTTCGATATAACGTACATTTCACTTTCAAAATTGTACGTTGTATCGAATTGTACGTTATATAGATGCATAATAAAGGACTCATAAACGTAGCCTAAAATACATTATTTTGTTGCTATTTTAGTAAAGTTAATGAATAAATTCAATTAGAAGACGAAGCCAGACTTTCTCATGATGTTTCCCTTCATACTGTTGATTAAAGCTTGATTCATTTAGAATCCGGAATCACAAAACCAGCTGTATTTCGGGATTGATAAAAGGTACAAACCATGTTTTAGCATCACAACACAGATAGTTCATTGTTCTTTCAGAAAAAAAATATTCAAAAAAAATTCCTTTGCACTTTAGAAATATTTATTTTTATATTTCTCGATTTAGCGATACAAAGTATTTAAAGTACATCAGTTGAGATATGGAATACCTTTCAACAACTTAATAATTCTAATAGCACTGAGTTGGACCTTTGGATAAGCTATTTATCATTTGAAGGAAAATTTACAAAAAACCTTCGATTATTGCGAAAGGGTTAGGGGACAGTATGAGGAAAAATAAAATTTGTTATCCTAATATCACAGTTTTACTGCGCCAGCCGCTGCAACAGTGGATTTGCTGAGGTAGTGCATCCAGTCCAAAATTTAGGAAGTATTCGCTGAAACCATTTGTCGAGTTCTTCCATATCTGCAATCCTGTGGACGTCCTCGGTTGGATGGAATGGGTTCAAATTCAACATCATTTTTAGGAGCCGGTTTTGCTTCACTTGTAGCTTCTTCCTGTGCGAAGCAGCACAGTCATGCCAGGCAGGAAATCCATACGTCATTGAAGGTTTGAACACCGTTTTGTACAGCAGTAACTTCGAGCGTTTGTCGAGACGCGAGCGCCTTTTTATGAGCGGGTAAAGGGTTCTTGTGAGCTTGTCGCATTTGCTCAGGGTGTCCTTTATATGGATAGCAAAATTCAACTTCCGATCCAAGGTAAGACCTAGATACTTCACGTTATCCGACCATGGAACTTGTTGTCCACATGCGGTGATCTGACTGAGAGGCAGGTTCCGTGGGCTTCGTTTCCGCGTGAAGAATATTGCTTGAGATTTATTAGCGTTGATTTTGATTTTCCATCGCTTTTGATAGTCTTCAATAGCTTTTTGAGCCGTTTGCAGTTTGGTGACAACTACCACTGGGTCTGAGTCCGACGCAATGAACCCGGTGTCGTCGGCGAACAGAAAATACTGAACATCATCAAGCATCACAAGGTCGGCTGTGAAGATGTTGTACAGTGTGGGGCTAAGAACAGCCCCTTGTGGAACTCCGAAGGGCACGGTTTTTGATTCTGATGATTGGCCGTTAACCACAACATGGAATGAGCGGTTCATCAGAAAGGAACGGATGATTTTTAGAATAAACAAGGGAAAGTTTCCTTGAAGCATCTTATGCAAGATTGCTTCCTGCCAAACGGAGTCGTATGCCTTCTCAACATCTAAGAGGACCATTCCCGAAGATCTGCCATGTGCGCGGTTGCTTCGAGCCTCCCTTACTAGTCTAACCAGTTGATGATTTGTCGAGTGCCCTCTCTTGAAGCCAAACTGCTCATCAGGGATAATTCGTGCATTTTCCAGGTGTAGTTCAATACGAGTTAGGATTATCCGCTCGAGTAGTTTGCTGAGCGTAGGCAATAAGCTTATCGGCCTGTAGTTCGATGGATTCGTTGGATCCTTGTTTGGCTTTGGGATAGCAATGACCACCGCATGTCTCCAACAGGAAGGGAAGTATCCTAATCGAATACACGCGGAAAAGATTTTGGCAAGGAACACGTGAGCCTTTCGAGGTAGTTTCTTCAACATACAGTTACGGATGAGGTCCTGTCCAGGCGACTTCCTGGATTTTAGTTTTTTGATAGTCCCGACAACTTCCTTCGGGCGAATAAGCCAAGAATGTGCGTCGGTAAGGTTGGCCTGCTCTATGCGGCTAATCGAGTCGTTTACCACTGCAACAGTGTCAGCATCATCTGTCATTTGATTGCTGTGCGCCTGAGCAAAACTCGTTGCCAGTAATTTCGCTTTCTCGGATGAGGATGCTACTATCGTTTCACCTTGACGTAAAGGTGGGCTACATTTAGAAGATTTACGCATCGCCTTGGAAATTTTCCAAAGCATATCGCGATCACCTTCCATTGTTTGCAGTGTTTCCTCAAACTTGTTGAAACGGGCTTCATCGCATTCTGCCCGGATTCTACTGTTTAAAGCTGACATTATGTCCTGGTAGATAGGGTCTCTTCTTCTGTACCACTGCCGTCGGCGCTTGTTACGTAGTGCAATCAACCGTCGAGTATGGTCGGGAATCGTCGCTGTCTGATAGATGCGTTGCTGCGTTTCCGGAACTGACACAGCTTCTGCCTCCAATATAGCAGTCGTCAGGAGTTCAATTGCACCGTCAATATCGGTGCCGTTTTCCAGCGTGGCGAGGTTCGGGTTCAGCAGGTCTATATTTAGGTTTACCTCCTGCTGAAAACGGGACCAGTCAGCACGTGCATAGCAGCGAAATTTTGGTACTGACTCTTCGGTTTGAGCTGTTAAGCTAATGTTGAACGCTACTGGGAGATGATCCGATGATAGCTCGTTTAGCGTGACTGGTTTCGTCATATCTAGCAGGTTATTTGACAGAACCAAGTCCAACGTCGAAGGGCGCCCACGACCGTAGGGACAGAATGTAAATGAATCTGGAAAATGAATGAAAAAGTTTCGATTGGCTGCTTCCTGAAACAGTACCGTTCCAGCTTTGTTGGCTCTAGAGCAGTTCCAGTAACGATGGCGTGCATTCAGGTCGCCCACCACGAAGAAAGGTGCAGTCCTTCTGGTGATGGTGGAAATATCTCGACGAAATTGAGTCCAAGTCGAGCATCGTCTCTCACCGGGAAAGTAAGCGGCCAACAAGTGTAGCTCTCCATCCGCAGTGTGGATCGAAATGCCTACAGTTTCAATTACCTTCGATGAAATATTGAGCTCAGTGAATTTTATCCCTTTGCGAACGGCAATCAGCACTCCCCCTCCTCGTTCTGCATCATTCGGAGTACGGTCAAAACGAACACAAGAAAACTTGGGGTGAATAAATGAATGCTTATTCTGCAACCAAGTTTCTGTTACAATTCCTACATCCACACTGTGTCGTTCTAAAAAATCAAAAAATTCTAACTTTTTGTTGAACACGGATCTTCCGTTCCAGTTTATCACATGTAAGCTGTCTACATTAGGCATTGTAGACATACTTGATCATTAGCTCCGAAATGGCTAAATATTGCTGCTGCTTGTTCTGGCAGTTCGATAACCGAGCAAACAGTTCTCGGGCTAGAGCTAGAAATTCTGTCATACTGAAAAGTTCTGTATTGCTACTCACTTGCCTGTTCAGAACGGAGGCATACGATCCTGACGAAGGGTGATCTGAGTTTCTGGATGGAACGTTACTGTTTTGTGTGAAAGTAGTAGGAGGATGATGTGGAAAAGCAGTTGTTGCTGGTGTTCGCTGCGATTTAGCCTTCAGGGTTTCCAGTCTCATAAGATAATTCTTACGGGATGGGCAACCACGGTAGTTTGCAGTGTGCTGCCCGTTACAATTGGCACATCGTAACGAACCGCGTGTTCTTTCCTGCTGCTCTATTTGTAGATCTGCTTTCTTGGGGAGTGAGCATGACGTCGATAGGTGCTTCTCGCCGCATTTCACACACATTGGTGCAAGATTGCAGTTCCGCATGCCGTGGCCAAACTGTTGACACCGGTGACACTGTACTGCATCCGAAGCTCGTCGTTCGTAGTAACGCCATTTCACGATAATATTGAAGATCGCCTTCACCTTCCTCAAATCCGCCAACTTGACCGAGCCTTTGGGGAAGTGTAGCAAGTAGAGCGCACTCTCTTCTAGATCTGCAGTCTTTCGGGAGAAAAGTTTCGTCTCGGTAGGCTTGACACCGTGTGCTGCCATTTCCAGCTCCAGTTCGTTGATCTCGTACACTGATAATCCCGAGAGAATGACTTTGACTGGTTGCTCGGCAGCGGGTGTGTATGTATGAAACTCGATGTTGTTCGACTTGAGTGCGCCCAAAGCACTGCGGAAGCCATCCTCTTCCAGGCAAAACAACTGAACGCCCGTTTTGGTCGCTTTCATGTAGTATTTGTCCTGGCCAATATCAATTTTAGCCATGAATTCGCGCACCTGCTTTGTGGTTTTCTTGACGATGGCGATCGGAGGAACACGTACCTTTTTTGCTTTGGGCAGCGTGGTTGTCTTCGGGACCCGAAAGGATACTGAAAGGTCGTTGGGAGTGTCATTGTCGTCACCGTTATGGCTCAGCATCTCGAAGTCGTTCCTAACGGGAATATTCGCTTTTACGGAAGGTTCGTCGTTGGTGGAAGCTATATCCACGAGAACTAAATTCGGTGAAGACATCGATTTCATATTGGCCAGATCAGACAATTTCTCGCGGGAGCGAGTACGATAGGGGCTCTTCGCACGGGAGGCACCGTCTTCGGGGTTATGTGCGACTTCGAGTCGGTGCTTCATATTTTTACGGATGGCTAAGTGCGGTGTTTTGGTGGCCGCATTTTGACCGGCCGGGTCCCCGGGGGTCTTAACTCGTCCCAGGGTGATGACTCACGAATTGAACCGTCGAATATATAAAAGAAATCGATAAGTTTGTAGCGCGGAAAAAAAACTCGGTTTGTTTACTTGACAGCAAGGTTGCCAGGAAATGCACTTTAGAAATGTGTACGTTATATCGAGGTAAAATGTACGTTATATCGAGTGACGTTATATCGAGGGTACGTTATAACGAGGGTACGTTATATCGAAGTTTACCTGTATCATGTTTAATTCGTAACATTTTTATGTATATGCTTTGCTAATTTTTCTCTATTTAGAAACATGTCAAGAACATGTCAAACGTGAGTTTACACACAAAAATGTTACGAGCAAAACATTACTCTTTTTCAGAAGTCTTCATACAAAAATGACTTATATTCCAAAAACTATAAAAGATAGAAAGTTGATGTCTTCGATAAAAGTTTATATTTTAACAAGGTCTAAAACTTTGTCAAATACACTATATCGCTATCTTGACTTTAAACAAAAATTTGGATAAGTTGTATTTTTTTCAAAGAAAACATGAAAAAGTTGTTGTTCGAAAAACTTTTTCCCTGTAAAAGTGCCCATCTTTTGATGTATGGACGACTTGTTGGAAATTATAAGGGCTATCCATAGATATATTCTTGGGAATTAAAAAAAAAAAAGTTTTTGAAAAAATAAAAAATTTTATTTTTGAAATAATTTTTTTGGCAGCAAAATTTTTTTCCAAAATATTTTTGGTATTTTTTGTGAAAATTTGAACAATTTCCTACATTTCATCCTTTGGCAAGATTTTTGTTGGTATCATAGTTTTTAAATTATAAATTTTTGTAAAAAAATTTTTTGGCTTTTTCCAAAAAGTAGTCTAATTATTTTTCGAATATTGGAAGTATGCAAAGTTGCTTAAATGACCCATGTCTTTACACCCACAACGTTTCACTGCTATCTGAGATGGTGCTGCCAACGACCAGTCGAGTTGGCATGAAATTCGTCATCTACATAAATAAAAATAGATCACCGAATATATTGATAAGAGCAAAACTCGAGAAAGAAATTGTCCGATTTAGGGCTGTCTTTATTCTATCATATTTTCTGTATCAAACATCTATTCCATCTAACGGAGAAACATGTTATTTGCAAGAGATTGAAATATCTTGAACGAGAATTATGTCCGAAAATATTCTGATATTATAATGATGAGAAGTACTAGGAATTTTATAGTAAAAGATATTGTTAAAGGGTAGATTAGAAGATCCATTAATGAACAGTTCTGCGATTGGACCCATGAACGTGCGCTTAGTGAAAAAAAACGTGGAAGTGACAACGAAAAATAAATTTTGGGCGAGACGAAGTTTGCCGGGTCAGCTAGTGCTTTATAAAATCTTCAAGTTTACGTAAAAAAGAAGGGTTTCTATTCCTCAATCTATTATTTACGATAACCCTAGACTTACACAAAAGCTGATTTCATTACAGAATTGGGATTTGCTTTCAGCAATAGTAATAATTCAACTTACTTGAGGTTTTCGAAAGCTATGGGTGATAAATGTTCGTTATTCCGTCCATTTCGCATAGCATACGAGGATCTATACGCGTACAAAACAATTTATTAGCAATATTATACATTACTTTCCTTTCACTCGACATGGGTAAACACAAGCTAATAGTTCAAAACAATTTTCCCGTAATGTTCCCAGCGGCAATCCAGTCCCAATCCCAGCTGGACGATGAATCTACGCGCCGAGGACACGCCGCGGCGAGAGTGCACCAGCCGTCGTAGTAAAACCGACGGTAAAATCTAGGCAAAACTTTTCATCGAACTATAAATAATGAGAGAATTTATGTGTCATCCAGCGTAAACGCGCTTCGCCACGATGTCGCGCCTATTTGAACAGTAGCGAGACACAAGACGCGTCAACGGATCGAGGCCAGCAGCTCCTCGTCACGGTGGCTCGCTCGTGTGATTCTTCTGGCAGCGTGCGGAACGGCAAACGGACGCACGCACATGACAGCACCACAAACCATCGCGGAGACACGGAAGAAAAGTGACAGAATTCTTAGCGGGAGACGAAATATGGCTGTCTAAAATTAATTTACTCTTCTCAACAAAACGCAGACACAACCCAGTACGACTCCTGCGTCTTCAAGCGCGCTGCTGTCCTGATCGGTCCATGTCGGAATGGTTAGTCAGAAGAGGAAGATCAACAATTATCAACACTGAAATTGTTATTACAGTTGCACTTTGGGGATCGGTGCCACCTTCCGAGTTTAGCGCGAAATGCGCGCCACGGCTGCCGCCTTTGCAGACTGCTCAATGCAGACCGGAGGCGTCGTTTAAGCCGCAGTCAACCCGCGCGTTGCGTTTGTTGCGCAGCAAACAATCATAATTTACGAGACGCCTCTCGAAAGGAACCAACAGTAATTGATGGAGACAATTATCCTGCTCAATGGCGAATAAATTGTGGAATAATCTGTCGCCCGCGTGATCTTCCAATCCGATCGAATCGGACCCAGAGGAAGTTCGTTGTGTTCAGTGCTTCAGTAACGGAACGTGATTCGGACAATCGGAAATTTATTGGAAGGTGTGCTTCTTGATTGCGGCATTATTCACTGTAGTGTATAGTGTTTTATTCTAGAAACATTTGGAGCAAGGTTAAGGTCTGCGAACTTGAAGCGTTCAAATCCTCACAAAGGGGAAATGGAAACCAGGTGTCAAGTTGTGCAGCTCATTGTCCAAGTGTCATTTGTGACAAAAACGATGAAATCGTTGGTGATTTATGGCAGCATTGGCAACGAAGCACACACAACATGCACAGACATGTTACAACAAGACACAGAAAGTGTTTTCGCTTCTGAGCGAAAAAAGCCGTGGGGTTTGAGAGGATTATAGCGAATGCTTCGTGTGACTAGCAACGAACCAAATTGTAACAGTTGGCCGTAGGTGACGCAAACATTGCTGCCATTCAAAATGCAGAAAGTAAAGATTTCTTTTTAGCGTTGAAGCAAAAAAAAACCCATTTCCGATGCTAATTTCAAAGAGAATTCTCCTGTTGCTTGAGACTGGTAATCCCCGCAGGTTAATTTCAATGCTCTGTACACTTCTGGTTCAAAGCGCAATTTTCAAGCATTCTGTCAAAGTGGACGTTTCCTGACCATAACAACAAGCCCCGTTCAATCGGACTGCTGACTGACTGCTGCGCTTAACGCACCCCACGGGCGTTACCTTTTTGGCGTCTTTTACAACAATGTTACCGAAAGCTTGTTTTCGAGAATAAGCTGGGCTTATCGTCGTCGAATCGCTCTCGGTCTCGATGTAAAATGTGTATTCGGCTCATGATTCTCGTGTATATAATTTGTATCAATCTTTACATTGAAAATATCAGCCGGGTTGCAACAAGCGGATTGTTTTGGCGTTGAACCGATTAGCGTGATTCAGTTTCCAACGCGAGGCTGATGGCAGAAAACGCGAATAAAATGAATAGGATAATTAATTTACCCGTAGTAGACACACGTTTCAGGAGCACGTTACATGGGTCTAGCAGTCAGTATAGTTTTGTTGATACATTCCAACTTGATAAAGAAAATACACGCAATATGTAGTACAACCATAACATTCCAATTCATTAAAAACTTACACTAAGTCCGACAAAAATAGATTGGGAAAAGGCTTTTATTACAAATAACATCTATATACAGGGTCTTTTTTTTTTCTGTATTATAGTGACTTTCAACGCTTCTGGCTGGTTCGTCACTTTTCCTTCCATTTTGGAAGAGTGTCGGGAGTGAGAATTGAACTCGTGATCTTGAGCGTGAGAAGTATGGATGTTACCTCCACGCCAGATCGGCTCCACGGTATATACAGGGTCTTCCAGGTTAAGCGTTCACGCAAAAAAAAATCGAATAGCTCCTTATAATTTTTTATCCGCTCCGTCGATGGTAACACTGCATTCCCCAGTTCGGGACGATAATATTCGGCTACTCGTTCAGTCTGATCGGATGGTTTCTAGTGTCAAGATGTACAATTTACAAGAACGTGTATTTTTAGTGAAATCGTATTACTCGAGCAACCGAAGCCTTAATGAAACTTTGTCCTTTTATGGTAAGAATTTCAACATTCCTCGTCGTCGATTACTTCCTCTGGGGGAACGTAAAAGGAACGTTACTATGTTAAAAGCCACAAAATTTGGAGGAACATAAAGAAGAAATAACTCGGATTTTCAACAGCATCGAAGTGGTTATGTTAGAGTTATGCATGAAGAATTTTGTTCACCGTTTCAAACGCGTTATCGAAGAAGGGGTGGTCTTATCAAAAATGCCCTAAAATAAGCTTTGTTTTCGTTTCTTGAATATAAAAATCGGCTCACTTTTGTGGAAGTTATTAAAATTTGTTGCGTGAGCGTTTAATATGAAAGACCCTGTTTTATGGATTTCTGTCTGTCTTTCTGATTCTTATGTACTCGAAAGTTATACGATACGATACGAATAAAACACAAATTTCTGCATAACTCGAGAACTAATCAAGCAAATGGAATCAAATTTGGCATGAGAAGGTTTTAGAGGGTACGAAATGTTTCTAGGGTGGTTCCACACACCTACACCCTTTCTGTAGGAGGGAGGGGGGTTTGCATAACTCGAGAACTAACCAAGCGAACAAATTTCAACAAATCAAAAACAACTAAAACCAAATTTGGCATATGGAGGTTTCGGGGAGCAATAAATGTTTCTCTAGTGGTTTGACAAACCTACCGTCTATCTAAGGGAACAAGGGCTGCCATCAAAATGAAACATAAACTTCTGCATAACTCGAGAAGGAATCAAGAAAATGGAGCCAAATTTGGCATGTGAATATGAGAAATGTTTCTATGATGGTATGACACCCTTTCCTCCTCTGAAACGGAGAGGGGGTCCCGTAAAAATAAAACACATATTTCAACCAAACATATTCCAACCAAACGTGACAATTGAATTTTTTAATGTGATAAAACGCCGTAAACGTACTCCTATATACACTTCTATCTATATAAATAAAAATGAATCACCGAATGTGTTGACAAGAGCAAAACTCGAGAAAGGAATTGTCCGATTTAGGGCTGTATTTATTCTATCATATTTTCTGTATCAAACATTTATTCCATGTAACGGAGAAACATGTTATTTGCAAGTGGTAGACAAATCTTGAACGAGGATTGTGTCTGAAAATAATCTGATATTATAATGACGAGTTTTGGTAGAAGTACTAGGAATTTTATAGTAAGAGGTATCTTTAAAGGGTAGATTAGAAAATCAATCAACAGTTCTGCGATTGGACCTATGAACGTGCGCTTAGTAAAAAAACGTGAATGTGATAACGAAAAATAAATTTTGGGCGGGACGAAGTTTGCCGAGTCAGCTAGTTAAATATATAATAGAGTAACAGGTTTTGTTAACATACCAAGAAATTTATATAAAACGGTTAAGTAAGGTGCAGTACCACGTATTTTGAGTAATCTAATACCATGGAGTAAGAACTTTCATTCAAATTTTAATTTAAAACTGCCTTTGAGCCTGCTAATCTGATAGAGATTGATATGCCTCCCTAAATGGATCCCCACCAGAGGTCAACACTATACATTCATAATCAAGGATTTTTCACGTGAGGACAGGAGTGAATCAATCATTTATAGTATCTTCTAAAAAATCATGCAGATGGGGTTGATTTTAAGGCGCGACGCAGAATGCAAAGAAATATGTTACAATATTTAGCCACGTAATATAAGCGAGTGTAAATAATATGAACTGAAACAAGCTGAAACACTTTTTTCAATCTTCAAATTCAATATCCAAAATCAATATGTAAAAAATAGCCCAACATAATCCTACGTCAACTATCTCGGTCTCGGACACAACCCTCCTTTTTTATGATTTCTTTGAATTTGCAGGAAGTAGATAGAAGAAAATTTGTACTACATAGAAGGAGCTATGGCGGGTTCCAAAAATGTTGATTTTTTCCAAGTAACGAAAAAGTGAACCTTTTGTTGTCGGCAACGATTAATTTGCTCTGTTTAGGAGTTTAGGAATTTTCTTATACTTAAAATTCTTGATTATTTGATAATTGTTGACACTGTTTATACCAAGATCGATATACTTTTTCTTGAGAAAGCATATTCTTCTATTTAAACCAATTTTTTTTTATTATTTTTTATTTATTAAAAAGATCCTTTTCGGATGAACCATACATCCAAACTAGCGTCGTCAAAAAAGATGTTTTTTATTGTGTTAAAGTGTCAAATGAACAAATAAAAGCTGATTGTATGTATGGAGCAGACTTCTCATTCTCTCGGCCTGAATGTCAGCTTGGAATTGTACCCAAAATAAAAAAAATCCCAAACGATGCCAAGCAGAGATTGAACCAAGGCCGACTGGGTTGCAAAGCTGTTTCACACAACCACGCTACCCACACAGCCACTGGTGCCGTCATACTATTGCACTTGAATGTTACACCACATTATAAAATGTAATTTTATCTTATTAGTATACACAGAAAGTGTTTTCTGAGAGTGAAAGAGAGATATTATACTCAAACTCGCCTCTCGCTTCAGTGAATGCTGTACCAGTGAGGGTAGATGACACTTCTAATGATTCGTTAAGCTCATTTAAAGTAATGTATGAGGATGTCAAAGAATGTGTTTGATATGTATTGTTGGTGTAGCTTGCTCGGTATTGTACTACACTTTATTCTATTTGAACTAAAACAATGTTGACTATTTTTGCAAAATCGATGTACTTTTTTGCTAAAAAATCACGTTTTTCTTTTTAAACCACCAGAAAATTGATGAGATACTTTTTTATATTATTTTTACGAATCTAAAAAAAGCACACTTTTTTTCAAAAC
Source organism: Toxorhynchites rutilus septentrionalis (assembly GCF_029784135.1). Lineage (NCBI taxonomy): Eukaryota > Metazoa > Arthropoda > Insecta > Diptera > Culicidae > Toxorhynchites > Toxorhynchites rutilus. The sequence goes on along the minus strand of NC_073746.1, from coordinate 141,541,363 downwards.
TCCAAAAAGGAAAAAATGAACCTAATGGAATGTTTAGTACAAAATTTCCTTCTATTTGACCAACATCTTTTCTATTTTTGTACTAAAGCCATATTACATATATAACTATTGAAATGTTTAGTACAAAATTTCCTTCTATTTGACCAAATTTGACCAAAGCCATGTGTCATCATTATCTTTCTAATTGAAATTGAAAAGCAGTCAAAATTTCCTGCTTGGGCAATCTAGTGTTAATGAAGATTACTCCACGAGTGACGTTAGGATTGGATGAATTGTGATTTTCCATTCGGACTTATATAATGATCTCGCCCAATTCTAAAAGTCGGTGACTCGGAAGCGTATTGATAAATGAATAGATTTCATAGCGAGTGACATTTTTCATTTACATCGATTCTCAGAAGAAGACTCTTGAAATAATCTGAATTCCAAAATGAAATAAATTCGTATAATACGACAACAATGCGGTTGAGTTTTGGACACCCTCCTTCAATTTTTTTTTTCATTGAAAAGTCTTTTAACCTGTGGCAAACCAGATTCGTGACGCGTTGGACCAATCCTTCAGGGAAGTTTTACCTAATTGGGTGAGGCTCGACTCCCTCTCATCAACTTATTTGCAATGATCTATTAAATTTGCTGAGAAGTATTTTGGTTCTCACAAAGATATGAACGAACAGCTCCATGAATAGTTCACGAACTAAAGTTTTGCTCTTCCCCACGTTCCAGATGCAGATTCCAAATCCAATACAAATTGGGTTCCACATTCGGACTCTCCAATTCAAATTTTCAAATTAATATTCCAGTATTAGATTCCAAATCAGATGTCACGTTCAAATTCAAGTTTCAAGATTCAACATTCTAGATTCAAGATTCCTGATTTCAGATTCCAGATTCCAAATCCCTTTCCAGTTTCCAGATTCCAGATTCAGTTTGAGATTCCAGATTTAGATTCAAAATTCAGTTCCCAAATTCAGATCCTTATTCAGATTCGAGATTCCAGATACAGATACCAGGTTCGAGATTTCACATTCCAGATTCCAGATCTCAGATTCTAGATTTTGATTCAGATTCCAAATTCAGATTCCCGATTCATGTTCCGAATTCGAATTTCAAATTCAGATTAGATTCAGAATCCAGAATCAATCCAGAATCAATTTCACATTCCAGATTAAGATCCCGATTCAGATTCCAGACGTCGTTTCCAGGTTTAGATTCTAAACTTAGATTCTAGATGCAGTTTCCAGATTCAGATGCCAGATTTAGATGCCAGATTCAGATGCCAGATTCAGATGCCAGATTCCAATTTTAGATTCAGATTCCAGACCCAGATTTCAGAATCAGAATTTGCATAGCAAATCCAATTCGGATTCAAAAACAAAATTGAAGATCCAGATTTCGATTCAGGTTCCAAATTTATATTTCAGTCCCATATTCAGATTGTGTTCTGAATTTAAATTGTTTAAATTCAAATACGACATAGAGATTACAGATTCCAGATTCCAGATTCAGATAATTTCTGCTTCTGGTTTTGGGTAGCATATTTAAATTAAGATTTGGAATTCAAGTTCCAGAATCAGTTCCCATATAAACATTCTGATGCCAAATTCAGATTCAGATTCTGATTTGAAATAACAAATCCATATAATAGTTTAGAAACGTGGATTTAGATTTTGGTGTTTTTTTATTTTTTTCTAGATTGGGGATTCAGATCCTTAAATTCAGACTCGAGATTCAAACTTCAGATTATAATTTTAGGTGACAAATACAAGTTCATTATGCAATTTCAAATTTAGTTCTCATATTCATATCAAATTCAAATTTCGATTCCAGATTCAGATGTAGATTTTGATTTAGAAGGATAAATCCAGCTTCTAGATTTGAAATATAGATTTATATTTCGGTAGATTTGATTTAGATATTTTCGAGAATTTAGATCCAGGTCTAAAATTGTAGATTCAGATTCCAATTTCAGATTCAAATCCCAAAATCTGATTTTGGGTAGCAAATCCAAACTCAGATTAATGATTAATGGTGAATGAATGATGATTAATGAATTCTAGATTCAGGTTACAAATTCAGATTCATAATTCGGTACCAAATATTCAGATTGATTCAGATTTCGTTCCCAAATTCATATTCAGATTCCAGACTCCGATTAGAAATACCAGGCCCATGAATCAGATTTGAAGTTTTGATAACGATAACAATCCCAGATACTGATTACAGGAGGATTACAGTATTTTGAATCAAATTTCAGTTTTGTTTTTTTTTTATTTTCAAGTCCTACACTCAGATCCCAGATTCAAATTCTATATTCAGATTTTCGATCCGAAATCTAGTTTTAGATTCCAGATTTTGATCTTAAAAAGCAATTCCGAATACAGATTCAGAGTATGGATTCCGATAGAATTCAATTTTAAGATTTAAATTTGGACTCTTGATTTTAATTTAAGAAATTAGAATCTGAATTTAATATTCAACAATTCCAAAAAATCCCGTTTTCTGATATGTTTTTAGAACGTGAGAAAATCACTCCGATTTGAGATTTTTTATTTTGTGCAAATTCCTGAATGAGGATGGTCTGACAAATTGGTTTTTTTGTCGCTTCACTTCAAATATTTATTTAACTTCTTTTTATCGATCTTCTTATCTATTTGTTTCAACTTCTTGAATGGCACTAGCATTCCCACTAGAACTTTCGCCGTCTCAACATTAGTATTACTTGTGTCATTTTTATTACTAGCACTTAGTTGAGTTTTCTTATGCCAAATAACGCTTTGAATGTATTATGAGTGGTGAGCTCTAGAATACGCGTGAGTCGCAGTGCAAATCGGAAAAAAACTCCTTTGATCTAAAACCTCCCGGCCAGAACGGGAATCGAACCCGAACCCCCGGCACGATAATGTGTGACCCCAACCACTCGGCCACGGAAGCACCATTTTGTTTATATAAATTTTAAAAATTTGTAATTTTCGAAATGCCTCACTGGTGTTCGAATCTTTGCTACAAATATATATTTTTTGATGACATACTCAGTAAAAATATTGAACTGCAACACAATTTTTTACATTAGAGGGAAGTTGTTTGTTTTTCAAAAAAACTTTTTTAACTGTTTATAAGGCATCGACACCGGTTAAATTCTAGCATTTTATATTATTTTTGGAAATTTGAGATCGTTCTACATAATTTATTAAAAAAATATGTCTTACCGTCATTGAGATAATTTTTTATGGAGAAAAAAAGAACTAATATAGGAAAATACTTCAATAACTAAAAAGACATATTTTCCTAATTTTTTTGTCATGTTATGTTACGTTTTTTATTATGGGAATTCTGTATGCAAAATATATTTTTTATAAAGAGTCTGATTTGTATTCAAGATTTAGGTCCGGAAACTTCAGACTAGGGGTTGGGATTTTGATTCCTGTTTCCCGATTTTATAACACTCGATTCAGTTCGCACTCAGTCCTCATTGTCCGTTTTAAGATTCTAGCCACGAATATATTTCATTGATCATACGAAATTGTTTTCTGAATTTTGATGGGTCAGATTGGGTCAGATTGAATGAATATTGGAATACTACAATACTTTACAACGTCTTTCATAACTATTTCTTCTTGAATGGCGTTAACGTTCCCTGTGGAACTTTTGCCGTCTCAACGTATGCATTAACTAACGTCATTTATTAACAGTTGAGATTTCTTAAGCCAAATAACACGCCTTAAATACATTCCGAGGGGCAAGCTCTAGAATACGCGTGACCACAGTGCAAGTCGAAGAAAATTTCTCTGACGAAAAATCTCCCGGCCAGAACGGGAATCGAACCCGAACACCCGGCATGATAATGTGAGACGCTAACCACACGGTCATGGGTGCACTTTCATAACTACTTATATTCTTTTATATTTATCTCTTTTTACTCTAATGCAGATCTGACCTCAAGACGCACTGTAGAATAAGGAAATAATGTGTTTCAAAATTAAAAAAAATCCAGTGTAAGGCAACTCTACGCCAAATCGATAAAAAAATAGCAAATTTTGACCCGACTCTGTCCGATTTTTTTAAAACTTGGTACTTATGATGGAAGCTACACGAAACCACAATTTTCATTATCATATGACCAATTGAAATTACGACTGATTTTTTTAAAGGGAATATTCAAAATAATTGATTTTTCTTTAAAAAAATCTTAACTCAAAATCCAGATGTCTGATTCAAATATAATGTTTGACAAAGTTGAAGGAAAATGAACGAGTTATTGAAAAAAAATTACATTTCAAATACACTGTTAAAAAATCTTGCTCAAAAAATTTAATTTAATATAAAACTTTTCCATCTCGAAACACCTTCCACCCTCCTTCATAAATTTAAAAAAAAAATCATACCCCATCTTGGTGAGTCTGACTCGCTACCACTATACGTCAAACTTTGTTAAATTGGAAGTTTTTTCTAAAAAAAATATACAAAAAAAATCTCAGGGTGGGTTTTTCAGATATAAAAGTCTTTATTATCGAATTTAATTTTTGAGTAAGATCTTTTAACCCCTTCCCGTGTTATTAAATACGTCACGCATCAAGTGATTTCACTACTCTGCTGAGCGTTCTAGCGCCCTATATTGTGCATGTACACAACGAGTGAGGCTCGATGTTGTACTGGAAAGGGTTAACAGTGTATTTAAAATGTAATTTTTTCCTAAATAGTTCATTGCCAACAACTTTGTGAAACATCATATTTTAATCAGCCATCTGGATTTCGAGTTAGGATTTTTTGAAAGAAAGATCAATGATTTTGAATATACTCTTTTAAAACATCAGCCGTTATTTAAATTGGTCATATGACAATTAAAATTGGAAGTGCAAAGTTTCAAAAATTGGAGAGGGTCGGGTTAGCGGCCCATTGATTTGGCGTGGAATTCAGATAGCTTTCCATCAACAGGAATGCACAGTCAGAAGTGCAACGAAGTACTTCAGAATTATTTTTTCTGTTTTTACATCGAAAACATCGTGATAATAACTTGGCATCAACACACACAATCAGGAAGTCGTGGCATGGTTTAATGAATATGGGCTTCAGATTTTTGTTTACCAAATCAAAGCCCTGTTAAAAACTTATGAGGAGTGAACGTACGAATAGTAGATGCAGCTTATAAGCAGTATGAGTAGTTTGAAGAGCTTAAGTAGCTTGGTCGAAACCACCCCGAATGGGTTATTTGAACTGATTGAGAACTAAAGATGACCTACGAATTAGAAACTTATTGTAATTCATGTGAAATTGACGTTCATTTTTTAAAGGAGTTAGAGCTTTTCCGTCTGGTGATGAAACACTGAACGAAAAACATGAACATTACTAACTGTTTACTAACAACTACCCACAATTTGCTCAATATCACACACTATCTGACAAGAATTCGATGCATTAGGAGACATAATACAGAAGTCAGTTTCAACAGGACAATTTTTTTTTGAATTTTTATTACATAAATCGAAAAAAACTTATCAGAAGTTTCTTCTTCTGATGTATAAGGATGTAAACAGGATCCCTATATATTATTTCATTCTATTGATATGAGTATCATAGATCATTCCAGAAATGGAACTGAAGCGATGGTACGCAGATTATTCTGATAAAATATCCGATTGCAAATTTTAAATTCAACGAGCAGCAGAACCTCTCACGTAAATCTCTCCCGCTGGCGATGTATAATCTGTGCCGACCTTCGTCACAGTTCTTTCCCTCTTGCTTCGCGCAAATATGTTGTTGTTTTTTTTCGCGAATCTATTTCAATCGTCGTCGTCGTCCCTGAGCATATTTTAGCAAGATTAACAAACAAAGCCAACGCAACAAAAGTGAACTCCGTTGATTGACGGCTGCTAATTTATGCGCATTCAAAGCCAAGATTCCAATAAATGCCCGTCGCGGAGCACAACAACGGAGGGACGCTGTGGTGAAGGGCTGCCTTCCAACCAACCAACCACCACTAAAACTATCTGCATAGTTCCATCGCCATGTGAGATGTGCGGCTCAACCAGCCGAAATCTATTTGCATGAACCGGTATTTCGTTGGGCGCTTTTACTGGCCCGCGGTTAACCGGTTCGCCAGGGATATGAATGGCGATCGTAACCCCCTTTATTCGCGATGGTGACCTAGTGTATAGAGAGATAGCTGCATAAATTCTCTTGCTTCCTGTTACGCACGGAACGAACGGAACATTGTCTGAATATGTACAGCATTGACAGCTCTCGCGCGATTGAACCGCGTGGAATCAAACCCTTCCCTTTTTTCACGGCTCAATTCTTGTGGATTAGCATAAACCAATCAATTTTAGCTCCTCGAGGAATATCGCGGTGACTGGACTGCTGCTGCTGCTGGACTATAATGTAGTGTAATTTTCCACACGCACGTCAATGGTGGAGTATACACGCGTGCCGGGTTGTACTTGACAGACACAAGAATGCCATTCGTTGGACTGCTGCTATTGCAAGATCTTAGCGCGACGGACGCGAAGCTGCTTATTTAGAGATATTGACGTTTTTGTGTACTAGCATTCAACCAGCCTATTCTCGTGTTTCGAAAGGGGAAAACATGGCACGGGTGCAAAATTATACCCCAGTAAGGATAATAATGGGTACTAGATATTAAATTGTATTAGATTTTAACGAACAACTGAAGTAGGTGATGGAAACCTGGAGTGACTTCATATCATCTACCTCCATATGAAGCACGCTGTATGCTAATCAATATTAAAAGCCTAAAAGAACGTCGGAACTCTACCATGATTCTATTTATTATTGATATCATATCACAACGAGTGGACTCAGAAGAAATATTAGGAAACCTGAATTTTTAAGCACCAATTAGGAACCTGAGAAACCCTAACATTTTTTACATAGATTATCGAAGAACGAATTATGCCAAATATAGTCCTATTAATCGTATAATGAGCCTCTGTAACGAACACAACAATTGATGTAACCATGTCAAGATCAATGCTCAAAGACTATCCGAATAGCATAAGATATCGTTAAATTTCACTGTAATATTTGGGCAGCATATTTAGTCTACGCTGGTTTGACGAAATAAATAAATAAAAAAAAATTGATTCTGTAACTTGTTAAAATCGTCTTTTAAATTAAACGAATAAATTATCCAGCCAGCTCTCTTTAGATTTTTAGTTTTAAGTAAGTAGTTTTAAGTAGTATTAAGTAAAAGAGTTCGGCTCCTTTAAACCTATGTAACTGAGCCTGTAAAAATAAATGACTTAAATAAAAAAAAAGTAGTATTATCAAGAATGTATCGGTCTACAATTTAGATTGACGACAATAAAAATTGTGTAGCTCAAATTGTGAAACCTGGAGCCTAACAGCATCGAAAGAGACGCATATGACTTTCATACTTTTCAATTCTATTCAATTTAAATCAATTCAGAGCAATCACTATGTGGTATTTTATATTCTATGAAAAAAAAAAGAGAGAATTGAACATTTTGAAATCCTGCAGAACAAAATTCTATGTTAAATAAAAGTTCATATTGGAGAAAAATCTCATGAATTTTGCACGAAATTGACGCACAAAGTAAAACAAGACATTGTGAACAAATTTTGATCAAAAAACACGACAATTATCATCGAACAACCACTGTATTTACCAGATATGGCTCCGGCTGTTTACTTTATTTTTCCAAAACTCATATCAACATTTCAAGGTACACGTTTTCAGTTAAAAGATGTTAAAAGAGTTCGTGTCGTGTTCGTTCAGACAGAATATATTTATGCCATTTTGGCGAAGGGCAACGTCTGTCTGTAAGGGACCAAACCAGATAACATGTTACGTTTTTTTAAATAGTTGCATTGGTAACTATTTTTACTGAAAACGGAATTTGATGATTTACATACCAATAGAATCGGAAACTCTCGGAGACTAGTTTTATGTGCTAGACATTACAATTCCGTATTTCATGAATGGTTTGAATTGACTACAATTGAAAGCATTCCTATTTTCATTTGTGCGGTAAATTTCAGTGCTTCCCATCCGTGCTGTCGATAACAAGTCAATAACGAAGTAATGTAGCGGCGAGATACAGTGTTCGCCACCCTACTGAAGAGGCAGGAAATATTGCAACCTAATATCCGCCTGTTCGCAAATTATTGAAACGGCGAGTGCGTAAAAGATGCGATTTCTTTTCCAGTATGGCTCTAGCCAACGAGTAGTTAACAGCGTTTCATAAGGCTAATAAAATAATCGAAGGGGAATAATGTAATAATTGGAATAATGGAATGATCAAAGTTTCATGATCCGTTATTAAATTAATTTGCATCATCATACCATTCAAAATTTTCTATATGTGTTGGTCGATAATGCAGAATTATCTTTGAACTGAACAGACGAAGCATGCTTCTTGACTGAACAAATATCTATAATAACCTCACCGTTTATTTATTCATTGAATTTATCGGTCATTTTCATTATCATATAATCATATAATCATTATTTAACTCAGTATATGACCTCATCGTGAACTTCGCGGTTGTGTAAAATATACATGTGATTCCGAAAGTTTTATACCATGAATAGCTAGAAAACAGATAGTAAGGTTTTCAATATTTTTATATTTTTGAGAATTTGAAAGATATATTCTCTTGGTAGCCGGCTACACTGATACACATTTCTTCTGTGATTGATCGAATTGACGATTGAACGAAAAATGTCCAATGGCTGTCTTCGAATATAAAAAAGAGTTGTCCCTTTTTTAGCATTCCTTCAAAATAATACATTTCCTGTCATTCCATCGCCTCTCTCAACCATCGCATTTCTGGAACTTATTTTTCTGTAACACGTTTCGACGTAGGACTACGTCTTTCAATTCTATATTCAAAGATTTTGGGCGGTTATACCTCCCAACCAACTGAACGAAATGGTATGATAACCACTTCATTCGGAAGATAAAATGTCTACGCCTTATGCTTGTTCCACACACACAAATCTGTATATAAGCTGGCGCCCGCGCACTCAATTATAATTGTACACCGGCTGGAGCATGTTATCACTGCTGTGGCGAAACTAACTACGTTCATCAAGAGAGCATGGATGAACGGTGCCACCAAGAGCCTGTTCGTGCAAAAAAAACGGCATTGATGCATCGGGTTCGTTAAAAATTCCCCCTAAGGCCAAATGGAAATCCACCGTGGCACCAATAAAGCTTTCCGCTTCAGGAGATAAAGGCTGGGCATTGAAGACAGCCGCCACACACACGCATACGCCCAACTCTTTTCGTTTCGTGGTCATCGAGTCAGCATCGATTACCGGCGGACGTTGAGCGTCGAGGGAAAGGATAGCCGCCCATAAGAAAACGAGAAAGATGTCATCGCTGCTACCGGGGAGAAGGAATAGCTGTTTCAAAAACTCGAAGTTATCACTGTGACGAAGGAGCAACAAGAAAAAAGCTCCTGCTATTACCGGTACAACTGTAGCAGAGAAAAAACCAACTAAACCATCGGAAATCGTTACACTGAAGCCGAAAACATCGATGCCACAGAAAGCAGCAAAGCGGCTCTGAGCACAGAGCACAGCACAAGGGAATTTGTTTATAGAAAATCAAGTCCAGTTCTTCTTTGAACTTTGAATTACTTGAAGCAAAAGAGTTTGTTTTGTCTTCCATTTATAATATATTATTGCGATCAAATACATTTTGTTTTGTATTTTTTCAATCAAGTATGATCAATGTAAGATCACGTTTGTAGGGGTTCAATGAATCTTGAGATAGACAATTCCAGCTCGATCCTCGCCGACGAACGATTTTTACTCAACATTTTCTAAAAAAGAAGTGGGTGATGTGAGGAAGATAAAGTGAGCGCAAAATTTGTGTAGACTGATTAGGAACTACAAATAGTTTGTCTATTGGAAATGGTATACAAATTATATCACTTACAAAGGGGGGAAAGAGTGAAAATTAGGTACAAGAAAACTATTATGCAAGCATAAGAAAGCCGAGAAGTAATTTTGCAACACTTTTGCGTGATTGCTTCATTGGCTGAATGTTTGGCTTCGCTACATACAAGTTTTTCGAAGACGTTATGCACAAAGCGAACGACAATCTTACTTTGCGGCTACTTGCATCACCCTCATATTAATCATGACTCTTATTTATAGATTTTAGTTATTTCAATAATTTGTTGTTGTTGTTGTTGTCTTGAATTATAGAGACTTAAAAACTTCTTCAGTTCATTCGACTCTATCAATAGATTGCTTTCAAGGCATATAACTCGTAGACATTCTATCTTTCGAGTGAAGTGATAATCATGTCACTTCGTTCAGTCGACAAAAAGGTATTGAGGCTCTAAAAGTTGTCCCCCCAACGTAATGTTCTCGTTTTCGAATTCCCCCAAATATTCATTCATTCATTCATCTGAGAGTTTGATTCAGATGCAACTTCAAGCAAATGATCACCAAACCAACAATAGTTCTGCGTCAACCTTGCGGTTATACCACAGATATTCTGGATCTCGTTTTTCTGATACAATTTTTAAAATAACTTATTTTTCCGGAGCTCCTTCTCCTGCAGCTCTTTTTTGTAGAACTTCTTTTTCCGGAACTCTCTTTTCTGGAACTCCTTTCTCTGGAATACCTTTTTCCTGAAACTGTTTTTAGGAACGCATTTTTTGGATCTCGTTTTTCTGGAACTCATTTTTCTGGTACTTTTTTTTCTGGAACACTTGTTCTTGAATGAATTCTTGAATTTTTCTTGCTGGAATTCGTTTTTCTGGAACCAAGTCAATTGGAACTCATTTTACTGGAATTCATTTCTATCAATTTCTGGGAACTCCTTTCATTGTGTGTTTTTATGTTTTTCTGTAGCCCACTTTTCTGGTACTCATTTTTTCTAGTAATTATTTGCTGGAACTCATTTTTGCCAAACTCATTCTACTGAAACTCTCTTTTCTCGAACTCATTTTTCTGGTACTCATTTTTCTTGAATCGAAATGTACTGATTTTTCTGGAACATTTCTGGTACTCATTTTTCCGAGACAGATTTTTCTGGGACTTATTTCATCGGAATTCGATGTTTTCGACCCTATTTGGCTCATTTTACGCTCGGTTTTGTTTTTTTTTTTGATTTTTAATTTTTTGAATTTATCGTTTCTTTGATATTCGTTTTCTCATTTTCTCGATTTTTTTATTTTTTGTTTTTTTTTATCTGAAACTCTTTTTGCTGGGACACATTTTTTTCAGTATGCTGGTACTCATTTCTTGTACTCATCTTTCCGGAACCATTTTTTTCTGGAGTTCATGTTGATGGAAATTTTTTTTTTCTGAAACTCTTTTTCTTGAATATTTTTTTCTCATTATGCTCATTTCTGGTATTTATCTTTCCGGAACAAATTTTTCTGGAACCCATTTTGTCGGAACACATTTTTTTTCGATCTTGTTCTGTTCATTTTTGTTTTTTTTTTAATTTTTCAATCCCAGCAGCAGCAAACTTCGAAATTATCCGATCGATTTTTCGGTTTTTTGGATTATCAGTTTATGTTGGTTTGACGGCTTATCGGTTTATCGGTTATCGGTGTATTGGTTTATTGGTTTATCGGTTTATCGGTTTATCGCTTCATTAATTGATCGATTTATCAGTTTATCAGTTTATCAAATTTATCATATCAATTTATTAGTTTATCAGTTTATTAGTTTATCCGTTTATCGGTTTATCAGTTTATCAGTTTATCAGTTTATCAGTTTATTAGTTTATAAGTTTATCAGTTTATCAGTTATCAGTCCATCAGTTTATCAGTTTATCAGTTTATCAGTCTATCAGTCTATCAGTCTATCAGTTTATCAGTTTATCAGTTTATCAGTTTATCAGTTTATCAGTTTATCAGTTTATCAGTTTATCAGTTTATCAGTTTATCAGTTTATCAGTTTATCAGTTTATAAGTTTATCAGTTTATCAGTTTATCAGTTTATCAGTTTATCAGTTTATCAGTTTATCAGTTTATCAGTTTATCAGTTTATCAGTTTATCAGTTTATCAGTTTATCAGTTTATCAGTTTATCAGTTTATCAGTTTATCAGTTTATCAGTCTATCAGTTTATCAGTTTATCAGTTTATGAGTTTATCAGTTTATAGATTTATCGATTTATTGATTTATCGATTTATCGATTGATCTATCGATTTATCGATTAATCAATTTATCGATGTATCGATTTATCAATTTATCGATTTATCGATTTATCATTTATCAGTTCATCAGTTTATCAGTTTATCAAATTTATCAATTTATCAGTTTATCAGTTTATTAGTTTATCAGTTTATCAGTTTATCAGTTTATCAGTTTATCAGTTTATCAGTTTATCAGTTTATCAGTCTATCAGTTTATCAGTTTATCAGTTTATGAGTTTATCAGTTTATAGATTTATCGATTTATTGATTTATCGATTTATCGATTGATCTATCGATTTATCGATTAATCAATTTATCGATGTATCGATTTATCAATTTATCGATTTATCGATTTATCATTTATCAGTTCATCAGTTTATCAGTTTATCAAATTTATCAATTCATCAGTTTATCAGTTTATTAGTTTATCAGTTTATCAGTTTACCAGTTTACCAGTTTATCAGTTTATCAGTTTATATCAGTTTATCAGTTTATCAGCTTATCAATTCATCAGTTTATCAGTTCATCAGTTTATCAGTTTATCAGTTTATCAGTTTATCAGTTTATCAGTTTATCAATTTATCAGTTTATCAGTTTATCAGTTTATCAGTTTATCAGTTTATTAGTTTATCAGTTTATCAGTTTATCAGTTTATCGATTTATTGATAAATCGATAAATTTATCGATTCATCGTTTATTGTTTCACATTCATCGTTTCTTGTTTATTGTTTATCGTTTATCATTCATTTTTTATATTCACTTAATCAAAAACGATCTTATTTCCGAATGTTGTGTGTCTTCCAGAACATAATCCCCTCGTATCATTCATGAAGTAAATCTCACAAAACCCGTAAGACTTTAGAAAAATTATTTATTTTTCAATAAACTACGAGTAACGAATTATTGCTTGCGTCTAAGTTCTAAGACCGTGAGTGAAAAATTTCGATTGCATTGAGCTGTTGTCGCATTTTTCTGCAAGCAGAGATATTCCGGGAGCCAATCCTCTTTCGCGTTTATTTCGAATACTAATGAGAATGGTATGGTTCGCTTCGCTGTGGCCAAGAACCAAAAAAAAAACAGAACATCGTATTCCGATAAATATCGTGCAAATTTTATTACTTTCCACGACCAATGCCATTTCCGAATGCACCGAGTCGCTGGATTCAAACCCGTGCCACTCCCTTCCGCCGAATATTGGCCACACGAGACAGAGAAGGGAAGGAAGGACTCTTTCGATTCAATTAAACGGGCGCGTACCGTCTATAAACGCGGATGAAACAGAGAACGAAGAATAGCCATAAAATTGCAGTTACGGGAAAATTTATGAAAAATATATTCAGATTGTTTTGTCTTTGTTTGATCGTGTGGCTTGTGTGCTTGGTGTGCTGCTGTTCATGGGGACTATTGTGGCGTGGTTATCCGGATCGAAGATTACATGGCGCAAAGCGCATTGTAGCACTTTTATCACGCCGTGAAGGGGGTGGAATCCTCGTGGATCAATGCCAGGGGAGTATCTGGTCGGGGCTTAAGGTTGACGATAAATATTCAATTGGAAAGAGCAGTTAATCCAGACCGACAGACAATGTTGCAGTGGTTGAAGACTTGAAAAAAATGCATTGATGCACTTCTTCAGGTGAATGAAATACTCACCCACCCTATATCCCTTCAGTGTTTTGGAATACTGCGACGTTTCGTGAGTAATTTACCTGTAAAGAAAAAATAAAGAAATACTATTAAAAATTTGAATATTTTGAAAAATTTAATATTTTCATTCAGTACAAAAGCTTATTTATTAACAAGCGAGACAAATGTTTTTAGCATTCCTCCATTCTTCAAACACAATTCAATAAACAATTTCAACTTGAAAGCGACCCACACTCAGCCCAAGCGGGACCCATTTCCATGATTCGTCCTAGCATCCGCGTAAAACCGTTTCACAACTTCCCAGATGAGACGTTGATGAACGGTTATCGTCAGTCGTATTTTCTATTGCGACCGCTCCATGCTGACTGCTGCCAAAGGAACCATCCGCCGTGTGTCCGTCCGTATGTGTCGATGGTGGTGTCTAATTACCGGAGAGCTCCAAGTTGGACGAAATCGGAACGATGGATGGGAACGGAGCGCACTCAACCCGAAAGCTCAAACATAATGAGGGTTGCGGAAATAATTGCAATCTTTATTCCATTTTCTCCGGGTTTGAATTTATGACCCCCGTTCGCCGAGGATATTTCCAGTAATGACCAGCGTCGACAGAACAGAAAAGATAGTGCAGCAGTTGATTCATTCCATTCGTTGGCTGTCTATCGTCGGGTTGCGAAGAGAGGTGTCGTAAACTAGCGAAACTCATCAAATAGTAAAAGCTTAAAATTTATCAATTTAATTATTTCTTCTTCGAGATCCCACGTCTGCATTTGCGCTTCATTATAGGGCACATTAGCGGCAGATGGACTTCTTGCCAGCATTATTTAATGCAATCAGCGGGGACCTATACTTTGAGCGTTATTGTCAATCTAGGATGCAATTCATAGATTGGTCATTTTGACACAAGCTGGAAAAACTAATTCATTCGTATTCAATAATTTCAGAAACACTTTAATTATCTGACTCCTAGGGTGCATTGATTTTTAATCTATTACCAGCAAATAAATTGAGTATATTGGGTACCACATACTAATTGATGTGTTCCTTTAATGTTAACTTTTTAGAAACAGATTTTAAAATAGATTGATTTTTTTGTAAAATAACTTTCTACTACACCGGTTCCAAGTGTAATGTGACCACCGTTTTCGCTGCATTGTCTGGCAGCATATCGCTGAAGAGGAACACATATGCGCCCGTAAGGTGAATTTTAATTGAACATTCCAGTCTGGACGGTGAACGGTGGCTACACTCGATTCGTTGCACACTCTCCGAATTGCCAAGTTACAAGCAAATTTCGTCGACATCAGCCCGGCAGTCGGCTTCTTGGTCGTCATCCCAGGTCGTGAATCTTGGCTGCAGATGTATAACAATAATAAAATAAATTGCCCGATCAAGCATTCACCTGCACAACGGCACCGGTTTCGGTCGCTCTCTATCGCGCGGGGTCTGATCATGAGTGATGCTTCCATGCTGTACCTTTCTCTCGTCTTTGATGTTCAAACTTCCCAACGCACCAACACCAGCTGTTGAACCGTTTCCTCACAAGATCCATGTCAGTTAGTTGGTTAGGGATCAACGCTTTCGAATGGTTGTGCAATGTGCGCGCACACACACACACACATGCACATCCACACTGGTCGGGCGCTCTCGAGAGTTCAATGTTCCCCTCACTCATCAGCATTGGGTCCTTCGGGGAGGAATGCTGCAATCTGCTTGTAGGTTATGTAATACGTGCAGAAAAGCAATGGCTGGCGGTGAGCGGTTCTCAAATTTATTGTGCCTGTCAGTTGGAAAATGAGCAGATTTAAGGCCTCCAAGATTTCGTAACCGCGATGTGCTTTGCGGGTTTGCGC
Organism: Toxorhynchites rutilus septentrionalis; assembly: GCF_029784135.1. NCBI lineage: Eukaryota > Metazoa > Arthropoda > Insecta > Diptera > Culicidae > Toxorhynchites > Toxorhynchites rutilus. The sequence goes on along the minus strand of NC_073746.1, from coordinate 141,525,724 downwards.
GCTGGAGACTACTAGGGAACGACGCACCAGTGACAACTTCTGACCGAAAGTTGGCACTGATTTCAGTTATTGGCTCTTGTTATGAAATCATGTTATTTTTTTAAAAGTATTATCAAAAATAATCGTCATATGCAACCCAAAACATACAATGTTAATCCATCTCTGATAGAAAACCCAGAGAACGAAAACTTTTTACTTACTCACATACGGTGGAAGCGTTGGGCGCATTAAATGTGTGGTCAGTAACCTCCACACAGCCATTACATCGCCAAGTACACATAAATTAGATCGGGATTGCTCCGTTTTGTTCCTTCCCAATGAGGAGACAAGGACCACTCTCTTTCAATTGGTTCGCAGCGGAATGAAATCGTTAAGTAGACAATTTTATCGCTGCGAAATTGCACAAACCAACTAACCAAATTGTCATCTCATCTGCTTCCACTTTTAGCAGAACTTCGATCCTTCGTGGAACGAAAAACGTCAATTCAAGTTTTGTTTTGGCGCCAACGCACGGCTCGAATGACAGCAATCAGACGCCCACCATCGACGATCCACAAGAGTTCTTCTATCGGGTAAAGCTTTGTATTGTTGTATGTTCGGGCATCAGTTTCATTTCTTGAATGAGAGAGAGAATGCTACAAAAGGCTATGGAGGAGTGGTTCTCGGTATATCCAAATGAAAAAAGCATAATTTATGTTAAGCTACTAGCACAGAACAATTCAACGCCAAAAGGCTAAACGATCAGACTCAACAATTTTCCGTGCACGCTATTTTGATCAAGGCGCGTAGAAGTATATCCTAAGGTGGGCCAACTTGCTAAAACCACTCTTCAGCCATCTTGGAAATCTACTGTGTTTTGTTTGTAAACAAAACACAATATGCTAGTGCCGAAGCTCGCTCCTGATCAGTCTGTCTCTTTCACGCTTCAAGGAAATAATTCCCCTTCTGCTTTCTTCCGTACTGTTTTCATATACCGCTCCCCTAACCAACTTAGTGACGAAACGGCCTTACCTAGTACCATAGACCCGTCTTGATTTTGATATAGAGCCATTCCACGCGAAATCAGCCGGCCGCTGACTCGCCCCCTCTCCAATTTTTTTGAACATTTTACATAAGCTAACAGCTAGCCGAAATCACTATTTTCATTTTCAAATGACCAATTTTCACCACGACTGATTTTTTAATTTTTTTTTATACATTTACTTTTTTTTTATACACCGTTCGTACTCAAGAAATTGAATATATTAATATTGAAAATGTTTATAACTCAAAACATACCCCCTTCGATATGTTTAAAAAAAATATTTTTTTTTAATTCAACAAATCATATTAATGAATACTTTTCTCGAATTGACAAAGAAAATAGTGTCCTAAGTGTTGATGGCATATTCTATCTTGACATTCGACACATTTTATAGTTTCGCTCTAATTCTTCATCAACGGAATGCCATCAGTGTTTGCCGATTGTTTCTGGAATATAAGACATTTTTGTATGGAGACTCCTGAAAAAATAAATTTTTACATTAAACATTTTTGTGTGTAAATTCTCGCGTTTGGCATGTTCTTGACATGCTTATAAAAAGAAAAAAGGTAGAAGAGCATGTAAAATCGCGATAATTTATACATGAAAAAGTAACGAGTTGAACATAAATAGTAATTTTTGAAAGAAAACATGAAAAAGTTGTTGTCAGAAAACTTTCTCCCTGCAAAGGTGCCCGATGTATGGGTGACCTGTTGGAAATAGTAAGGGATATTTATAGCTATTTTTCCAGAATTTTAAAAACACATGTTTTCTAGAAAAATGAATTTTAGTTTTCAAAATATTTTTTTTCAATTAATTTTTTTATCAAAAATATTTAAAAAAAATTAAAACAACTCTAAGCATCGAAAAATTTGTCACACAAAATCTAAATCTAAAGAAAACATGAAAAAAATGTTGTTAGAAAAACGTTTTGATAAAAAACGAGTTTGAATTAAAAAAACAAAATTTCTTTCAGTGAGATTTTTAAAATAATGTTGGTATTTTTTTATGAAAATTTCAAAATTTTGTAGGTATTATAGTTTTTCAGTTATGAATTGTTGTAAAAAATCAAGGTTTTTTTTCAAAAAGTAGTCTAATTCTTTTTTTGAATATTTCAAATATACAAACTTGCTGAATTTCAATTTTGCAAACATGAAATTTTCAAAAAACAATTAGAGTACTTTTTGTAAAGGGCCAATATTTTTCTCTTGATTTTTTACAAAAATTTATAACTCAAAAACTATAATACCTACAAAATTTTGTTCAAAGAATGAAATGTAGGAAATTTTTTATATTTTCATAAAAAAATCCCAAAAATTTTACTGAAAAATTTTTTTTATAAATATGGTTACGTTATGGGTGTAAACACATGGGTCTAAAAAAATTTCCTACATTTCATTCTTTGAACAAAATTTTGTAGGTATTATAGTTTTTGAGTTATAAATTTTTGTAAAAAATCAAGAGAAAAATATTGGCCCTTTACAAAAAGTACTCTAATTGTTTTTTGAAAATTTCATGTTTGCAAAATTGCTAAGACGAATTGGCTTGAAATTTGTGATTTTTTTTTAGAGTTTTTTCATGGAATTTCTCAGCCTCTTAAGAGTAAAACTATTCATGCATTACAAACAAAACCATTTTTATACAACACTAGCTGGCCCGGCAAACAACGTCCCGCCTAAAATTTGTTTTTTGTCATCAATACCTTCAAACATTCATGTTTTCTTACTAAACGCAAGTTCATGAGTCCAATCGCAGAACTGTTCATTGATTGATCGACCCCGTTGAATTTACCTTTTACTAAAAACTTCTTAGCACTTCTACCAAAACTCATCATTATAATATCAGATTATTTTCAGACACAATTCTCGTTCAATATTTTTCAACCACTTGCAAATAGCATGTTTCTCCGTTACATGGAATAAATGTTTGATACAGAAAATATGATAGAATAAAGACAGACCCCTCCCCAGACCACCATAGAAACATTCATTGCAACCTTAAACTTCAACATGCCAAATTTTATTTCATTTGCTTGATTAATTCTCGAGTAATGCAGAAATTTGTGTTTCATTTGTATGGCAGCCCCCCCTTAGAGAGGGGGGTGGAGTATCTAACCACCATAGAATCATTCATTGCATCCTGAAACTTCCAGATGCCTTATTTGGTTGTACTTGCTTGATTAATTCTCGAGTAATGTAGAAATTTGTGTTTCATTTGTATGGCAGACCCCCCTAAGAGAAGAGAAAGCAATATCTAACCACTGTGGAAACATTTATTGTACCCTAAAACTTTCACATGCCAAATTTGGTTCCGTTTGCTTGATTAATTCTCGAGTAATGCAGAAATTTGTGTTTCATTTGTATGGCAGCTCACCATTAGAGAGGGGGAGGGGTCTCAAACTATTACGAAAACCTTCTCCGGCCCCAAAAACCCCTACGTACAAATTTTCATGTCGATCAGTTCAGTAGTTTCCGAGTCCATAAGAATCAGACAGACAGCAATCTATTTATATATATATATATATATATATATATATATATATATATATATATATATATATATATATATATATATATATATATAGTTTTTAGTTTCTACCTCTCCAGACATGAACGATTTCCCACACAATAAATCAACTTCTGAACAATAAACAAACTCCAGAACAATCAATGCTGTACCTGACGAAATGTTATTCCACTTCTGCTCTTTCGAGAACAACAGTTTATCGGTGGTTTGGTGAATTTAACACGTTCGACGCCCAACGCGACGGTTCTGAGTTTCTTGCAGAGCCCAACTTGCGATTAAATAATTAAATGAAGATCAAACTTAGTTTATAGATAACTTTTACATGATCTAGCAATGTTTGTTTTCAATTGAAGACAAATTGATGACAATAACACATGCCAAAGTCATAGTATAGGGGTTTTGCAAAAAACTGCAGTACAAACCATCCGTACTATAAATTGATAAAAAGTATAGTATAAACAGTATAATATTATGGTTATGATTTTATTATTTTTCTTCATATCCTATAGTTACATTTAGGTGCCTATTCCATCAAATGCCTTCTCAAAATCCTACTCAATTCTAGCGAGGAAAGTGTCACCCATAGTGTTAAAATGGACCGTACAAGCACCGCAGATGCATCTCGCTCCAAAAGAGGCTACGAATCCAGAAATCGTAAAACAAGTGCATCGACTTGTTTTGAACGATCGCAAAGTGGAGTTACGCGAGTTAACTGAGGCCGTACGCATTTCAAGTTCTAATGTAAATACTCCAAATTGGCTTTTTTTTTTTGCTAGAGACGAATGAACGACTTTCTTGAACGGAAAATTTAAAGCCTATATAATTCAATTCATCATCATCATAAATCCCAGTTTCTAGGAGCAAAAAAACAAACATCGCTATCTTGTTGTACGATGGTGCAATTTTTTTTGCTTCAGAATATATTCTCAGTATATGCACAAAGCAAGCATAGTGCAGAGCTTGCACTGACGCACATAACCAACGTAGTGGAGAATTATAAATTGCATTCGCTAAATGTTTATTCTTCAGTTATCGATCAGGGGTGTTTCTCGACGCAGAATCGTTTCAGAGGGAGAGTTGTGTATGAAAGATGTTTATCCGCATTACAATACTGTTCTTCTTTTACTTTTGCTCTCAAATCCGAAGTGAAGACTCGATCAGAAGTCTCCTCGTCGGTTTGAATACTATTAGGTGGAAAGTGTTTCTATATGATTCATTCACACAGCATATTTGATTTTATGCGTTGTACTTCTTCTTCTTCAGTGGCACTAACGTTCCTAGAGGAACTTCGCCGTCTCAACGTAGTATTACTTGCGTCATTTTTATTAGTACTTAGTTGAGATTTCTATGCCAAATAACACACCTGAATGCATTCTGAGTGGCAAGCTCTAGAATACGCGTGATCACAGTGCAAGTCGGAGGAAATTTCTTTGACGAAAAATTCCCCCGACCAGAACGGGAATCGAACCCGAACACCCTTCATGTTAGTTATGACGCTAACCACTCGGCCACGGGAGCACAATGCGTTGTACTACATGAGCTGAAAAGTTCCGGGATTTTTAATGAAAATGGGTTTTTTGGACAAAGCTGTATTTATTTCTCAACATAGTTTCCTTCGAGGTTAATACACTTGGTATAGCGAGTTTCCAACATTTCGATTCCCTTTCTGTAGTACGAAGCTTCTGAGTCTTCAAAATATACATCAGTGCCACTCTGCAGACTGCATATTGGACTCAGGGGAGTGGTAATGGATCCATGTTTTATCTATTGTCACAAAACGTCGAAAGAAGTCCACTCGCTTCAACAACGCCAAACCGGCTGTTGAATCATCAACGCGCCGCTGTTTTTGGTCAACATTCAGCCAACGCGGTACCCATCGTGCGTGGTTACTTTTTCATGTTCAAAATGTCGTGCAAAATGTATCCCACTCGTTCTTTCGAAATACCCACGGCCTCAGCTATCTCGCGTAACTTCACTTTACGACCGTTCAAAACGATTCGATGCACTTGTTTTACGATTTCTGGATTCGTAGCCTCTTTTGACCTTCCAGAGCGATGTGCATCTGCGGTGCTTTCAGATTCACTGAACCACCGATGAACTGTTGTTCTCGAAGGAGCAGAAGTGGAATAACATTTCGTCAACCACTGTATTGATTGTCCAAGAGTTTTCCCATCAAAAACAATGTTTGATCATAATACGATATTCCACTTTTTCCATTTTCTATACGAATGCTCAGGTAGTGACACTTAAACAACTGTAGTTTGTGAACAAATAAACGAAAAGCCATGAAATTTCACAGATGAACCTCTCGAAATGAATCCTGTAACGCCATCTATTACAAAATCCCGGGACTTTTCAGCCCATATAGTAGATGGTGGTGGTGGTGGTGGTAGAAACATCGCTATGGCCCCAGTGTGTGTTTATAAGAAAAGATGGATTACGTACATTGGAAATAAGGACACAAAATTAGACTTATACCACGCTAGTGTATTGCTCTCGCGAGAACAAGAATGAATCATTTAACAACCATCTTTAGGCGCTTCCATAAAACCTTGCAAAATATCGACCCTTTCTAGGGCGACCAAAACCTTCACCAAAGAGTTCCAAAATAATATCTGAGATAAAACAAGAAGCGAATTGATTTTTATAATTATTTTTTTTTGCTGATAGAGATTTTGTGTGAATTTAGGAGCGTTTTGGGCTTATTGGTGACTTTTTTCCGATCAATTCAATTTTCACAAATTGGTACATTTTTTCCGTATTTAAAATGGCGTTATAGTGCAGTGCATTTCAAGCCGAATGTGAAGAGGATAATTAATACATAGCGGACCGCTCTCGAGATTTCTCGTGTTTCGCGTTTCGTCTGTTACGGATGGATCACGAAATAACCAGTGTCTTCTACACCTGAAGGTTAAAATTTTGGTTTGCCAAGAATCTAACAATGCCTACCGATGGCTCGCCTTCGTCTCATCCACATCGTAGGAAACAATCCCATTCGTGGAATCCGAACAAATGAAGCGTTCAAGTTTGCCAAAAAAAAACCTGCGGTCGTTAACGTGGTTATTGCTGCGGTGCGAACTGTATTCTTTGGTTGAAAAATGAAGATGCACAATTTGTTCCGCATCGGTTGCCATCGCCTCCGTAACTACGAGACCGATTCGGTTCGAATTTTCTGTTACCGTTCTGCGAAAGAATCTGCATTGTATGATTTTTGGATTTTATGTATGGGAATGATGTGAAAAAAGAGCAAATAATTGTTGATTTCAAACATAGAATTAGGTCGAAATGTATTTATTCTGAATATTCCCTCATATGGGATCTGTGTATAACAGATAAACATATTTTGAGTTTATTCGTGAGTTATGTTTGAATAGTGAATATGAAACAATAGCCTCGCGATTAGCATTGTTGTTATTTCAGCATTAAATAGAAAAAATCAACACAAGGTTAAAGAATGAGTGTACATTAAAAACGAAATTTGGCTGTGCCGAATATTCCCATGTTTTAACACGTTTTTCCACTGATCACGTTCATCACGTGGAAAATATCCAAAACAGTAACAAACTCATGCAATAGTTTATTCCTTGTTGTATGCACTGCGAGCCTCGAGTACCTCGTTTCGAAATCCTAAACAATGGAAGTCGTCACTCCCTCACGTTCAATTCTTCAGCCCAACCCCATTCCATACTGGCCGTTTCCCACGCACAGACGGTTATCATATTTTAACCCTTCATTAGCGCAAAAGTATTGTGAAATTACCACCTTCACTCCTTCAACGGTTGCGTGTGTAACGTGGTACCAACGAAATCCCTACCTGGCAGCAGCAGCAGCAAAAGGTCCGCACCACAATACGACCCTTTTACGCGCAACCCCCGCGCACTGACCCGCCTATAGAGATATGACAGACCCAACCGCTCTCACCTGCAGTGACCTGGAACACAATTAAATTAATAGAATCGTGCAATTTTCCTCACTTCTCCCTCTTCCGTGACCGATTGGCTTCCCTTCGGACCAGGTCCTGCAGCAAATCGTCGCTTCTCTCTGCGGTCGATCCCACCAAGCGCAATATTTTTCCAATCCGGTCATAAATAATAGTGTTGAGAATGGGCAGTACGGTTTTTAGCTGAGGTTTACGGCTTAATTTATCGGCGGTTGCACAATTCTTTAACGGGTTCCGATGGCATGGGGGATCATTGGCAACTAAACGAAGTACTACCGCGATCGAAATTACATTCCTCCTGCCCAATGATCTGACCTTTACCTTTACGTCTGTAATGAATTAAATGCATGAAGAATGTGTGCAACAGTGACAATTCCTTCCGCTCGAGCGATTCTTGAACGGTTCGCCAATTTGATCCCTTCCCTTTTTTTTTCGTACCTTCAAAAGGTGTGTCAACGAGAGTTAACTTAATAACGGAACCCTTCTGCACGCGCTGGGTGATTTAATCGAAGCCACACGCTATGATTCGATTGGCTTACGCCCGCTGGCTGGAGAGATATCTTAATGGACGGAACCGATTTTTATCATGACAGGAGAAAATCGCTGTGCGGCCGGTCGGTCGGGTGGGTCAGTGAGAGGTGAGAAAAATAGCTGTCATAAATTTAACACTCATTGCACCTTCACCAAGTCGTCGATGGTGTGCTACACGCTAAACAAGACCGGTAGTTTTGGAAAGAATTATGATAAATATTTGTAATCGCTGGTGGCTGAGAAACAACGGGGCTTTATCGAGAAAGCGCCAAAGCAGCGAAAGAGGGAGATAGGAAAGTCGGGAGCGTGATCGATGATTGTACATATGTGCGTGTTTTGGAGCTGTGATAAATGCGGGTGCGGTGAGAAAAAGGGAGGAGGACGCGAACTAATGAATGCAAAACAGAAAATTGATTTTATGACTGTTAATGAGTGGGTTGCGCACGAGATTATTTCACATGTAAATAGCTTCCGACGGGTGGATGCAGCGCGGTTTAAGAGGCGTTTTCGCCACACTCTCTTGAGTTTCTTCTTGAACCCGAAGTCAAGCACAGCGGTTTTCCTCGACGCGAAGTTTGATAGCATGATCGCTCTCGAGTGGCAATTTGTTTCCCTATCAATATACGCTACGGTTCCAATGAAAATGGTCATCTCGAATTTCAAAAAGTTTCCCCATTAAAAATGTTCACCATCTCGAAAAACACTCTATGCAAAATATCAGCTCAATCGGACTTAAGGGAGAGTGGCGCAAAGCATTCGAAGTTTTAATTTTTTGAAAAACGAGGCGAGAGGCGAGTAAAGGATATCGGGGTTTAAAAAAAAATGGATGCCAAATGCCTTAATATTGCATGAAACTCTCACCTCAAATAGTTTTTTTTTGTCAAAAATTGACACTCTGAGATTTAGTTTTTTTTTTTGAATACGAAGCATTCAGTAGTGTCGCAGACGTCAAAATTTGAGTTTTTTGAAAACCGAAAAATCACCCGAATTCGGAGTTTTTTTTTTTGGTGCCTTAAGTCTTATAATTGCTCGAAACGTCGATATTTACTATTGACTCGGAAAAAAAATTGGTAAATTTTTTTTTTTGCGCTCGGTCGTTTTTTATCTGAAGAGTTAAAACGGTTCGATTTTAGGGTGTTTTTTCAAGGCGGTGAACATTTTGTATGGGATAACTTTTTGAAATTTTGGGGTCGATTTTTTCCCATACATTCATTGGCACTCTACTATGCGCATTGTACCAAATATTCATCGCGAACGATATCGCAGTGGTTTTTAACGTGGGACTACGTCTAACCGGAGTATATGAGGGGTAAAATGAAAACCTAAACATAGAACATGCAGGAAAAAATTAAAGATTCCGAATGATTATAACTTCAACATTTCTTACTGGATCGGAAAGATGTTTGCATCAATTGATACGGAATATTCCTTCTATCGCAATTAAAAAAATGTTATTTATCATTAGATAAACAATTGAATAACTGTAAAATATTAAGCGCTATTTAAACGCCCCAACTACTTCGTTTTTGATTGGCCCGATTTACGGTTTCCCCTACACAGCTATCAAAACCAAGCAGCCTTGGGGAAATCGGCATTGCAAATACATGCAAATCGGGGTCTTTTTTGTTCTGACTGAAATGTGTTTGCCTAACACAGACATCAAAACCAAGATGTCATCATACCAAACGTGAAAGGACTGTCATTAAATTTACTTGTAACGAAGAACATAATCTATAGCATGAATTGACCTTACATGGCATTATACAATCTTTTTACTCACAAAGCAAATATATTGAATTCAATTGAATTCAGAAATTGTTTCATTCAATCAAAATTTTAATTAATACAAACAAATGATTGCTAAGCTAAGGTAGTCCCACGTAAACTTTGGGGTTGTATCATAGTTATAACCTACCCATTTTATTTCGTGCTCGACACCCTCAATCACAAGCGATTATATTCTACTTCTGGTGCATCATTATTCCACATTTCTTAACCATTTCAAGCTACCTTTGGAAACGCATACAAACAAGAACCAGGTGTGCGTATGACACGAAAATACAGAAGCACTCTACACCATACGGCATGAAAATCGACACCGGACGAATTTACATTGTTGTTTGCAATATCTGCTATTCTTCCTTTGCATCGAGTAAAACCTCTGTAAGTGATAGTGCATTGGGAATGAATTGGACCTGCTCGCTAGCTGGATTGAGAATGTGATCTGAAATCGCAAATGGCTTATTTACAAAGGTGACCAAGTGAGTTACCTGTTCAATCATCAACGGCGTGTGTGTGTTTTCTATCGTTTCCATCGGCTTCGTTCAGCAAAAATCTTTTAATCTCATATGTCATTTTTACGCAAAGCGACGCATTAATAGTAGTGATCGCTTCATACAGAGCTGACTGCGTTTACCCTGTCGCGCTTGAAGATGCAGAAAAGTGTTTCAACGACAGCGGGTTCAGATGGAAGATTTGAACCCGGTAGTTATTACTTGTTGTTTCGCAGTTTTGTGTTGTGTTACGTGCAGATTGTGTGGTGTAGTCATTACATTCTTCACGATGGAGATGAAACAAAAAAGAAAATAAGGATTTTTTTTCTGATATTGTCTATCTGTTATTTCAACAGCTTGAACAGGCGAACGAGATGCCACTGCTTATTTATGCCGAATAAATTGAAAACGGTTGGAACCATAATCGCAATATTTTCTCCCTTCACATTGTCCGTAGAAAAAATGTATTAGTTGCAACTTAGTGACGGTAAAGGTAGGTTACCACACAAATGTGTGAGAAAAAGGGGTGCTTCCAATTTTCATATTTTTAAACCATTTGCGAATTAGGGAATCGTAATGTATAGCATATCAAAAAAATCTAAAAGAATATACGTTTCGGTTGGTATGCACACTATCAAAGATAGTCCGTAGCGAAAATAGCTCTTAACCTTGATTTTTTTTCATAAAACATAATCTTTTTCTGATTTGTAAGGGTTACTAAAAGACATTGCCTGGGTCAAAAAGCGGCATTTAAACTACCGTAGCTTATAAAACACTGAGATATAGATTATCGTGAGATTTCGACACCATTTTTCCATCAAAAGTTTGAAACTTCCTAAAAATCAAAGACGTTCCTCAATAGTGATGACATTTATATCTTATCTCCGCAACATCCCGTTGTCACAATGCTCTTGAAATGTCACTCGGCTATAGTGGCAGCTAGTCCATCTGGCCAGAATTTCACAGGGTCTCTGTGTCTTCAATATATGATGGAATGTGAATTCCCTGACATCTTTACTGGTGGATCCACGAGTAGGGGAAGTAGGGGGTAAGATGGACATGTTAAGAAGAACTTCAATTGTATTACTGGAAACTCATGTTTCCCAAAACATGAATGCATATTCTCACAATTCAATATACTTTTTTTTCGAAATAATCGACCAAATGTTTTACAAAAATGTTCTTTTCAATGTTTTTTACTGAAATTAAAACAGACCGAAAAGTACAACATTTTTTTCGGTGTGGGTAATATGGACATATATTGGGGGGAACTTGGACAGGTTTTGTAATATACGAAGCGTGGAAGTTTATCGCTCGTGGAAGGAATAATTTTATTCAGCCAAGGTCTGAACTCATCACGAATGTCCGTTAAATGATGAAAAAATCGAATTAATCCACCTAGAAGAAATATTGTGCTTTTCAACAGTATAAACGTATTATATACGTTTATACTATACATTATATATATAGTAAGTATTGGTTCCAGTCAGCTTCCAGGTAGTCAACCTTTGGCGATTTGATAGAAGAGGTTCTCATTAACTGAAAATTGAAATTCATGATGTAACTATACAAATCACCTGTCCATATTACCCCGCTCCCCTGTTCGTTTTACCCACATCTCCCCAACATAATCTCATTCGGATATGGATTTTCTTTTTTTCGTTTTTTCTTATTGTCATATATTCATATTTTATTTTTTTTTATTTTTTCATATTTTCATAGATTCATATTTTCCATTTTCATGTTGTCATATTTTCATTCATGTTCGCCAACCTGAATGATCATTATGATCCGACAACTTTTCATTTCCGCAGCATTCCGTTTCCGATTCGTTGTAACGATATCTCTGAACTGTCCTTCTTCTATATCGGCAGCTATCCCACTCAGGATTTTAATTCCATTTTGCATTTTTGTTTGCATTGCATATATTTTGTCTTTTCTGTTTTTTTTTGCCTTTTTTTGTTTTTTTTTGTCTTTTTTGTCTTTTTTGTCTTTTTTGTCTTTTTTTGTCTTTTTTGTCTTTTTTGTCTTTTTTGTCTTTTTTGTCTTTTTTGTCTTTTTTGTCTTTTTTCTTTTTTGTCTTTTTTGTCTTTTTTGTCTTTTTTGTCTTTTTCGTCTTTTTTGTCTTTTTTGTCTTTTTTGTTTTCTTTTTGTCTTTTTTGTCTTTTTTGTTTTTTTTGTCTTTTTTGTTTTTTTTTGTCTTTTTTGTCTTTTTTGTCTTTTTTGTCTTTTTTGTCTTTTTTGTCTTTTTTGTCTTTTTTGTCTTTTTTGTTTTTTCTGTCTTTTTTGTGTTTTTTGTGTTTTTTGTGTTTTTTGTCTTTTTTGTCTTTTTTGTCTTTTTTGTCTTTTTTGTCTTTTTTGTCTTTTTTGTCTTTTTTGTCTTTTTTGTCTTTTTTGTCTTTTTTGTCTTTTTTGTCTTTTTTGTCTTTTTTGTCTTTTTTGTCTTTTTGTCTTTTTTGTCTTTTTTGTCTTTTTTGTCTTTTTTGTCTTTTTTGTCTTTTTGTCTTTTTTGTCTTTTTTGTCTTTTTTGTCTTTTTTGTCTTTTTTGTCTTTTTTGTCTTTTTTGTCTTTTTTGTCTTTTTTGTCTTTTTTGTCTTTTTTGTCTTTTTTGTCTTTTTTGTCTTTTTTGTCTTTTTTGTCTTTTTTGTCTTTTTTGTCTTTTTTGTCTTTTTTGTCTTTTTTGTCTTTTTTGTCTTTTTTGTCTTTTTTGTCTTTTTTGTCTTTTTTGTCTTTTTTGTCTTTTTTGTCTTTTTTGTCTTTTTTGTCTTTTTTGTCTTTTTTGTCTTTTTTGTCTTTTTTGTCTTTTTTGTCTTTTTTGTCTTTTTTGTCTTTTTTGTCTTTTTTGTCTTTTTTGTCTTTTTTGTCTTTTTTGTCTTTTTTGTCTTGTTCAACCAATCGAGTGCTTGTTTCCGGCGAAAAAAAATCTAGGAGCAGGAATCAAACTCCAAGACATCCAATCACGGTGCCAAGCGATCGGCCATGGAAGCTCCGTAAAAAGATCCCGATCCTACTGCTGGTATTTCACATTACGCTGTCAGCGCGTGTGTTACACCAAAACCAAACACACGCCCTCTCCCAGGTCGAACACGGCCGTCTTACCGACTTACTATTATGAGCCGTAGCAGTTTATCGTGGCCGATCAGCGCGACTTCAAGTCGCGCGAAGATAAGATCTCGATCTCATAAACTACACCACGCGGTAATTCCTAGGTAGCGCGCTTTCCTTTCACGATTCAAATTTGTGTAGCTACATTACATTGTACGTGAGGCACGCGCCCCTGCTGTTGATTTACCGGTTACGGTTGACCGAAGCCCGAGCCATGGGATTGAGTTGACTGAAAAATGTATCGAATCTTAAATTATATCGCATAGATTTTGACTATTAGCTGATAGTGTGTTGGGTAAAAGCTCGGGGTGCAGCAACCCAGTAGTGATCAACGTGATCGTTCTTCGGGGAGGCAAAAACCAACAACAGTAGCGACGTGATTCGGACCACGATAGCTTGGAACTGATTTCTTGCCAAACGGTCCGATTTGTTCGTGGAATCAGATTGTGTAACGCCCATCAAGCCGCAGATAGATTCCTGAATTTCATTAGCGCTTGCAATCGTCGGCAGGCAGTATCTTTCCCATTTGAATTGCTATCTTTGCATGCAATCGGAACGATAATTATCTCAGCGATCGACTTTGTTCACCTGAACAGTATAACGTAATTAAGATGATTGAGAGATCTTTGCGTCGTGAAGCAAAGTTTTGCGGGGTGGGGCCACACGACCCTATTCTGGGAGGTCTATGGAAGCCCTTGCTCTCCTGAAGTGCGCTGCTGAAAGGCGCTTTCTAGATTTTGCAGTAAATTAAGCCTTGTACCGTTGGCAAGGTGGGATGATGCGACCCGGGGTTATTGGCATGATAAGTTACACCGTTTCCCCCGGTATTCGTCGCCATCGCCACAGGACGAACGGAGGAAAAATGCTCAAGTGGAAGCACTGCGGATGGGGTTCTCTAAAGCCCCGCTGATGATGATTAAGAGCGAGGTGTGTGCATTTCCCCCTTTCAGCGAGATGATGTCGTCAGGGTCAATGGCCAGATCAAGAATAAGGGGGAAGAATATTTCAGCGCGCGCGTCCCGGACCTGGCAAGCGTCGGAGTCAGGTCAAGATGATGGATGATTGTTTACTTTACCTCCCTGCAATTACGATTTGCAGTAAATTATCTCGGTGGGAGAAAGAGCCGAACCGAGAGTAGTGTATGGCAGCAAAAAGCAACGGTTTGTCAACAAAACCGTTCAGACTTGCATTGTGATGAAATATTTACGACCGTGTTGAGAAGAGCGCGTCGGGGTTGAACCAAAACTATGGCGGCAGCAGCAACAGCCGATATTGGTGGTACCTTGCATAGCGCGATGAGTCACAAGCCATGCCGTCGTCATTGGGTTACGTACCTGTGAATAATAGAGAAAAGAAGTGATTACTTTTACGATAATGGGGGTGCTTAAATTTAGTGACGGCAAATTTAAGAAATGCTCATGTGTGTCTCCATTGACGGACATAATAAAAGCGCATCAGAGGAATAGTATTTTATTATCATTATTTATCGACTTATGCTTCAACGCCATTCTAAGATCAATAAATCTGATTTATCATCTCTTTGTGTAATGATTCGTATCCTCTTTCCGTCATCTCTGTAGCACACTGTGAATTTCACAGTAGTGCTCCTAGCAATCGTTTCCGGAAAGTATTGACATTGGATATCATGGAATTTGAGTTGTGGGTATTTTTATTGCATTCATCATCCAGTATCCAAAAAAGTTATGACAGATGGTAGTGGAGAAAAGAAAGAAAAAGTCGCATTCCCACGTTTGAGATTGAGTTTGGAAAAATGACTTGTTGTAAACAATACTGAAAGACAAACATTGCCGAAATATTGAACTCCCGGCCCTGTCAGGCTGATGCCTTATGAGCCTTAATAAAAATATATATTTTGAAAAAAAAAAATACTGAAATAACTCGCTTAAAAACTTCAATTTTACCAAAGTTTGACAACTAGTGGTGCCGTGTGGAACACCCGAAAATGAAGATATGAATTGTGAAAAACATACGAAATTCCCATACTTTGTAACGACTTAGGAAAAATATTGTTAAAAAGCTAATATACATGCAATTCTGCATTAAATACTACCACTAACCGATCTCGAGATAAAATCAATTTTATATAGGAAAAGGATGTCTTAAAAATTGATTTCCAAAATTATTGATTAATTATTATATTTCCAATGATCTGGTACATTTTGACATTCGATGATACACATAGAAAGGAATATTTTCCGAATGTAATTCTGCAACCGTTTCAAAATCAAACCAAATCTTCCGCTCCAACAGTTTTCGAGCAGAAACATTGACTTGCACCAGAACGCATCGAATCGTCACTGCTTTACATCCAGCTCATTAATTTCCCCGTGTCTTGAATATCAAATGGTGGTATCCGTACCGAGTACCCAAGTTGAAGCTACTGTTTCAAAAGCCATCCCGCCGCTGCCGCTTGTCCAAATCGGTAATTTATGTTTTATGGAGCAGTTAATGACCACCCACCCCCGCGTTCCCTGCCTGCGGTGTGTGTTCGCTTCGAAACTATCGCGCATTCGCGGGCGGGCGATAAACAGATAAACATCAAAACGCGCAGAGGTGTGGCATCGCGACTTTGATAGTGTATTTGCAGGGGAGTAATTACCATCAGTCTTCGGGGTCTCCGCAGCGCTGCATTATCCCGAGTTGTGCAGCTCAAGCGAGCTCATTTGAATTGTAAATTTGTGTCGATTAAAAGTGTGGTTTTAATGATGCAAAAAGCGGATTGGTTTCGGATGACAGGAGGATGATTGGGTTACTTAAGTGATCGATTGAGTATGAGGTCTCAATTTATTCCGAAATTGCTGCTATTATTGCAATTGCAGGATATGACTCGAGCCCACATGGCCACCCAACAATATTATTGAAGATGTTCTATTAATGTAACTTAAATGGAAGTAATAAGCTTAATTGTGAGGTAAATTTCAAAACACTAAGACTTGAATAAGTTTAGACCAGAAAGCAAGAGAATAGGTCTGTCTAGGGTTAGTTTTAACGAAATAAGGTGCCAAAATAAATGTTTTACATTGCACTTTCAGTACAAAAAAAAAACAATACCAATTCGGTTTTAATTGAATTGCGGATTTTTTCAGATTTAAACTTTCAAAAGTAGATAAAGAGATCTGCATGGTGATGTACGAATTCGAGTTTGAGTCACAGTATGTACCTAAATTTCAGTGAGAAGGTTTACTGAGACGAGCAGTCTTGGTAAGGAGTAATTTTCAATGAGCAAGGCGATTTTGTCATGTCGAAAAATTGCAGATGTTGAAAAATAATATTATTTGTACCGCGCAATGCTCCAAAAATTAAAAAAAATCACACAAGCAAAAAAAAACGTTCTAATACCTTTGAGTGAAAATTAGAGCATCACTGGCTCTCAAAATTTAAAATGAATGGTTTTCAAAACTTTGGAATACCAATAAATATATTAAAACAGCGCAATGTTCCGAAAACTTAAAAACTTAAATAAAAATCACATAAAAAAAACCCGTGCGAACACATCTAAACAAATATTAGGGCAGCATAGGGCGTCAGACTAGAAAAAAAATATTTTTAAAACATTGAAATACCAAAAATTATGTAAAAATACAAAAAAAAGATGATAGGCCTCGAAATTTAGAAAAAAATTATAAATTTCAGATACACCGCGCTATGAATATTCCGAAAAAATACACGAATCAAGATTTTAATTTGAACAGAATTAATAAAAATCATGATATTTTTAAAGATTTTAATTGAATTCTCTCCGTAATTGTTTATAACGATATTGCAGCGAAATTGAGAAGAATAGAAGTTAGATGTCAAAGAACAAATTGTAGAGCGGATTAAGAGCTTTAATTTGGTTGATCTTGTAGATTGTATTGATTACTATGTAGAAACTATCAAATCTGTGATGAGTTTTTGGGTTAAAATTAATAACACCTAACTAACTTTTAGGTTTTTAATTCCAAATGTTGTTTAAATCCACTAATTTAGATGTTTCACAATTGTATCCTGCTATAAATTCCCTCATCTTTCAAATGGAATCAGCAACAGAATCATCCTACGTAGCGTACTTTTTGAAGCAGTGTCAGTTTAAGGCTAACATGCTAACAATAAAAAAAAGTTGAATAACTCATTGTTGAAATTCGACTATACGCGTAGAAGGTTTTTTTTCATCAAATATGATCGTCTATGCCTTCCTGAGAGATTCTGGATATTTTATATGGATTATATCTTTAAGGGGATGAATCAAAAATTAAATTCTTCTTTCATATTAAAAAAAAATTTGTTTAAATATAAATATTTGTGAAAAAAAAGTGTGACTATATATAATCGAGTCTGCCCTGTACTGCTAAAGTTCAGTACTATCTCAGAATTCTTGTTTTTTTAAATTTTGAAAGGCGATTCAATACAAGTTGTTTTTGAATAACGCCATGTTTTAAAAAACATAGCAAAAAAACAAAAATTGGCGCTAATGGATTTCAAAATAAAAAAAAACTTTTTTTTAAATATTAGGTTGGGGAAAAAGTGATCCATTATTTTCTCGGTAGCTGGCTTTAGTGATCAATATCTCGCGTATTATAGATCGAAGAAATTCAAGTAAATGCTAGTTGTAAAGGTGGCAATTTACACTGAAAGTTTTTTTCTTCGATTTTTTGGACCAGTCTAACCTGGCAAGGAACAGTCTAATAACGAAATAAAAAAAAATCGACGGATTGTATCCGAGACACGACCGCTTAGGACGTAGGACTACGCATTCTTTTCTTGAAATATGTTGGTTTATCATTTCGGATATTATTCGCGAATACATCGAAATTTCATAAATAACTCTTTAGTAAAAAGTTCCGGGGGCCCTGAAAAGGTTTTATTTACATCAATGCACGCATTTCACTGAGTATTTAACGAGAGCATCTTCCGTGCATCGCCATTCAACAAGCTTCAAACAAGCGTCTAACAGATGCACACAGTTGCAGCGATAAAAATGAAACATCGCAAGATTGACCGTTTATGAAAAATCGTTTCTCGACTCTCGGTCAAAACCGTCAACAAAGCTAGGAGCTTGTTGCATCAGAACAGAGCCGATGCACACGAGAACAAACACGAATGGTAACTAAAAGTATCGAAGGTGTGCTATTCACATGTACAGGAAATGAACAAGTTCTAAGTTTCGCGCAACGAAAACAAGCAACACACACACAAAGCCAAACACTGATAGCTAGAAGCGACCTGCTTGGCCATGGCTCGGATGGTTGTGTTAATTGCAATGCCAGATGCACCTTAAGTGAAATATTCGCTAGCGTTCACAGCTCGAGGGGAAACATAAAACACAAAACGAGCAGAATAACCGACCTTTGTTGATTCGAGCACAGAAAGATTCTGAGAATTTTCCTCAGAGGTGAAGCAATACGCTAGCGACAGCTGGTGGAGTTTATTTCGCGAATATTCTCTTTTCGCTATTCCCCTTTGTTGTTTCTATTATAGCGGCTGCATAAGTTGCCCGTTATTGACAGAACAAATGTATGGGGAAAAGGGAATGCTTCCAATTTTCACCAATTTAAACCATATACAGACTATGGGATTGTAATGTAAAGCATATCAAACAAATCTTAGAAAATTTACGATTCGATTGGTATGCAAATCGTTTAAATCCGTTCGCAGGAAAAATAGTTATTAACGTTAACTTTATTTCATAAAAACGTGACATGTTTTCTGATTTGGCATCCTTAATGTAAGACTTAATGTAAAAGGAATGATTTTACCAAATATTGCAAAATTCTGAGAGAATTGTATATACATTAAAAATGGGTACGAACACATTTAAATAAAAATAAACACAAGACTGGACATCACAAATTGAAAACAAACGAGATTTCAAAATAAAATAAAGGAGGATTGGAAGGATTTAAAAAAGCTGCAATATTTTGAAATGCAAAAAAAAAAATCAATGGAATTTTGTTTTTCATTATCTGTCGCGGTACAGCATCTTAAGTTGCACTTCAAGTATTTTTTGTTATACTTCTATCTCAAAGTCATTGGGAATGGCGTGAAAAAAATACGTATTTGACCATAGCCTTCAACTTCAAGGGAGACCATATAGAGATTCAAAATGTTCATAATTTGATTTGGGGGCACTTTGTTCATGCTTACAAAGCCAGGCTTTCTGACCAACAAAATATAAGGAAAATATAAGTGGATGAATATTTGCCTGTGTCGTAAACTGAAAATTTGCTTGAGTTACTTGAGTTATGAGATTATCCATGATACATTCTTTGTTTCATACTGTGAATCAAATATGACATATTCAACTCGTAGGGATTCAAATAAAAACTTGTTGACGCAGGAGTTGATACCGCAAACGTTCTGTTACAGAGCGGACTCGATTATATACAGTATCTGATTTCTTTTCACTGTATATAATCGAATCCTGTATATAATCGAGTCAAAAAAAAGTTTTTTTGTTGTTTTTTTTTAGCATGTAATTTTCGTTTTTTTACATATAAAAGAGGAATTTGATTTTTGATTCATCCCCTTAAAGTCAAAAAACACCTTTCTCACGTGATGAAAAAAATCCTTTTATGCATATGTTCGAATTTCAACAATGACAAAAATTATTTTTCCATTTTTCTCAATTTTTTTTTCAATTCATTACTTTTTAACTACTGGGCCGACTCAGATGATCGATATATCAATTTGAAGCCAATGAGTTGATCTTCTTTGCAAAAAATACTACACTTGCGTAAAAATTAGATTCTAGTCGCATATATGTAGTCTAGTCGAGTAGGAATATTGAACGAAACTGAAAACATGTTAACTTTGAAAAACCATAACTCAAAAACTAAAAAAGACACCTCTCTGATATTCGGATATATTATGTGAAAAAAACCTCAGCTTTCAAGAAATGATATAAAAAAAATATGGTACCCTTGGTCCCGAAACCATGCACACTATGAAAAACAATTACCATCAATAATTACCAAAACAAAAAACTGTTTTTCCGTTAGTAATGTTATTCTAAACAAGAATAGCTGGCTTTAATTGGCTTTAATTTGATATGTCGATCATCTGAATTGGTCCAGTAGTACAAAAGTAATGAATTTCTATGGTGGAGAAAGGGATTAAAATTGAATTTTCGGGCCATAGGTTAATTTTGAAAAATCATCACTCAAGAACAAAAAATAACTCCTCTTATTGGATACGTTATGTAAACAAAAAGAAAAAATATGAAAAATATAGCGCCTTTGGTCCCGAGATCATGTAAACTAAAAAAAAAAACAAATACAATCGGTATCACCGAAACAACTTTCAATTTTTTTACGAAGTACATTCCATTTATTTTTGCAGAACTGAGGACTAGTTCATTGGCTACAATTTGATATATTGGTCGTCAATATCGGTCCTTTAGTTATGGATTTTTGAAAAAAAAAATTTTTGGGAAAAAGTGGAAAAATGTAAATGGGCACCCTAACGCAAAAATAAAAAATACAGGTCTAATACTTTGCGATAAAGAATAAAATTACCACTTTTCACAGAAATCTGAGAACCGTTATATCGGTTTGGCATGGAACAGCTGCATATGAAAAAAAGAATCCATTTTGTTTCAAGTTGGGGTTTCGAGTGCACTTGCGAAAGCTGTGCTCCGTTTGCAATCCCCTGACAAAGATCTCGATTTCGAAATCATCTGATACAATTTACGAACGTACAAATCAATTCGTTTCAATTTAGAGAGATTATGTTACATAAATGAAATGAATTTAGTAAAATTTATTAACTATTTGGAAGATGTAAATTATCAAACACAGTGGCCAGAAGTGCACCCAAACCAGTGTTGGTTACGAGTATTGCATATAAATGGTTTGAAAGCTATTTAAACAACAGAACTCAACGGACTTTTTTTAATGATTTAATTTCCAATCCTCCAGGGAATAATATTGGAGAACCTCAGGGAAGTGTATTAGGGCCCCTTTTATTTATTATGTATATCAATGACATTCGGCTCTGTGACAGCTGAATTGCTAAATGAGCCTAATAAACGGATGGGATAAAAAAAAAATGACATGCGAAGAGTTTTACGATTTTGTGATATCAATCTTTTTGCAGATGATACAGTGTTATTCATAGCAGCTAATGATTTAGATCTGGTCGTTTTACATTTGAATGGAGATTTACATTCTTTAAGTAGATGGTTGAAATATAAGCAATTGAAATTGAACATAAGTAAAACTAAATATATGGTAATCTTGCGAAATCGTTTAAATGAAAACGTCTCCATCGTTATTGATAATGATACTATTGATCGAGTTCGGGACATTAAATATCTTGGCGTGATTATGACAAACTCAAGTTCAACACTCACATTGACAATGTCATCAAGAAAATAATTAACGGATTTCTGCCTCGATATTTGTGTGATCGAGTTGAAAGAGGAAGTGGCTTCCCTAGTCATAACACTAGAAACGCGAATGAATTAAAAACACCCAATTTCTTGTCATGTGCTTCACAAAATTCGTTGTACTTCAAAGGAATAAATGTGTTCAACCCGATACCAAGACAGATTAAATGCGCAACAACACTCACAAAATTTAAGAGGCACTGTATTTCACATGTGAAAGCTGTGTTTTATTAACAGCCGAACGAGTTTTTGTTTATTTTTATGACGAAGATCTTTACTGACGAAGTTTTATACGAACGGATAATTTTATGTTGACATTTTTTTTACAGTTTGTTTTCAATATTTTCAATGAACCTGACGAAGTTTTTTTGAACGGATTATATTATGTAGATTATTAAATTTTTTTAAATTATCTTTTTTTATAATTTGTATTGATCTCTATTATGTCTGTCATGATCCTGGTGATGATGGACTATTTTTATTTTTATTTTGTCGTTTTTATAGTTGCATTAGTTTACAAAAAATAAAAGAAGTCTACAAAAGTTTGAGCGTCGCGCGCGAGACACAGATGTATAGGATAATAAATTGTAAAGTTTTTTAAGTCTAGGAATTTTTGTAAAGGAAATTTTCTCGATTTCTCTGAATGAGGGTATTCATATTCAATCCAAATCAAGGCTGGCGGTTGGACTTGTGCTCTGGTGGACCACTTCGCTGCAAGGGCCTCGTCGGGACCGTATCGGCTTTGTGGCGGACATGACTGAGTATTTGCTTGTCTTTTGACATTGAAATTTTTTGAATGTCTGTAAATAAAATCAGTTGGTTTTTTATGTTTGCTAAACTGATTTCAATGTTGAGAAATAAATAAATTAATTATCTTTTAGATAACTCGTCTTGCACAAACCTCTGTAGGGGCAGGAGGCGGGACCATCATCATCATCATCTTGTTGGCAGAAATCATTTCATCTTCGGCAGAAAAAAGATACTTTTTCGTGTGCTGAAGGGTAAAATGTACAAATAGAAGCATCCTTTTCTCAGACTGAACGTCAGCTTGGGATTGTACCCAAAAAAAAAGACGGGTGGGTAATGTCGGGGACATAACCGGAGTGACGTAGGACTATACAAAGGGGACAGCTTTTGTTAAATATATATTTTAAATATATTGTTTTATTTTCTTCTCCTACGTGGATACCTACCTATCTACCTGAAAAATGGATTAGTTTACTGTTTACTCTTTATGAATATGTTGATGGTTCTGAAAAGAACCTTTGGTGTTGTGTTTTTGTTATCACTCGATATTCCCATCTTGTTCGGTTAAACCTTCCTGTTTAGCTATTGCGTTTGCCACTCGCCACAGCTTTCACAGTTAGAAAATTTCTTCCCATCCAGCTTGTGACATGTTGTTCAGTAAATTACATTTAATGCGACGTGCCGGAGAAACACCTTGCCACTCACTGAAACTAATTGTTGCCTTGATGAGCGCCGAACCGAAGCTGCTCTGTTCTTGATGCGGGTTTTCTGATTGTCGTGAGCAGCTTTGCAAGCCAACTCGAGCACTCCGACGGCCGAAGCTCTATAATCGCTGTTAGGTATACTGGTGCTCCGGGACCAATCCGTTCGGCCTAGTTACCCTTGCGGAGCAATCAGTGAATGCGATCAACAGGGAACTGGAGACCTGCACGGTTCGAGTGAGACTTTGCCTTTCCCTTAACTTGTCCTCCTTTGTTACGTCCACGGTGCCGATGCCGTACAACCACACGGGTTTACGGTTTGAAAGAAAATAAGATATTTTTTTGGGGTCCGCGTGTTTTATACTCAAGCGGTACACACTCACAGGATAGAGACAAATCGGCAGACTCAGCCAGAGGGGCGAGTCCAACGAGACGAACGAATGAGCGTTAAAAGGGAGCGATGGCAAAACAAATACATTCATTACGATTTGTTCGCTCGTTGGATTCACATGCAGGCTAAAAAGGGTCCTTTTCAGGATCACAAAATTATTTTCAATCTAAAGAGTTTATTGTTTTGTTATCACTCGATATCCCCATCTTGTTCGGCTAAACCTTTCTGTTTAGCGATTGCAATTGCCATTCGCCACAGCTTTCACAGTTGGAAAATTTCTTCCCATCCAGCTTGTGACAAATTTTACAGTAAATTACATTCAATGGCATGTCGCATTACCACCACTCAGTATCGGATTGGAGGTAATTTTAACCTGTAATTGAACATTTGCGATGACAGTGGTACAGTGTCAACTTTCAATGTGGGGTCATAATTTGGACCCCGAACTCTATGTTTATAAAAATGTCCAACTAAATATGTCGCATAACAGGTCCGTCCAATTAGCTAAATGTCGAGATAAGTGTAAATTACTGTACTTTCAATCTAGAAGCAATTTAAGAATTGGTGAAAATCAATAAGCTCAGAACAACTACCAAATTCACATACTCATCATATCCTGGCAAACAAATTATGAAAAAATAAATTTGTGTTTTATTATTATTTTGGATATTGTTTTAGAAAGCATTGAACCGTATTTCCTAAACTCTTTTTTGGGAGGTTTAATGGCCCTGAAAAGCGCCTTGTTTTATGGAATGGTTCCAATTTAGAAAACTTAGTACTCGTGGTTTTGAAAAAAACCATTTCGAACGCCCTCGATGCCGCCTTGTTCTGGATTTGCCATCAAAGCAGTTTGTATAAAGAACAAACTTTTTTCTTCTGCTACCTGAAGCCGTTTTGCAATTGCGTTTGCCACTCGCCACTCGCTGCAACTGCCTGTTGTCTTGATGTCCACCGAACCGAATGTGTTCTGTTCCGAATGCGGGTTTTCTTATCGTCGCGAGCACCTTTGCCAGCTAACTCGATCACTTCGGCGGCCGAAACTATATAACGCCGGTTAGGTGGACTGGTGCACTGGTACTAACGTGCTCGGCCTAGCTACTCTTGCGGGGAACTCCAGATCAACACGGTTCGAGCGGGATTTTGCCTTTCCCTTCATTTTCCTCCTTTACCATGTCCAGACATGGCTGCTTGGGTTGGTTTGTTGATGTGTTCTGATGCGAAACGATGTGGTGTACGGCTTGAATGAGAATGATCGTTACGGCAGCGGAGCGGTGATTTTTAAGCTGACTGGCTGGTAGAGAATTACGTATGTGTGAGACTGCGACCAATGTTTCGTTCATTTTTTTCTTTTTCCTTTCCAATCGAGCTTTATTCTATTTCGCTGCTGCTCTGGTTGCCCGTTTTGGTCGGTACGATTTGAGGAGCACAAAATGGACCAATCAAAAATGGGCACATAGTGCATTTTGACAATGCTTGATATTTCACAATTATTCAATTATTTATCTCAAGAAAAATGAAATGTTATTCATTATGATAGATGCGTAGATATATTTCCTATCAATTGATGCCAAAACCATTGCGATCTATTGAGAAATGCTCGAGTTATAAGCGTTCCAAATCTTGCATTTTTTCCTACTTGTTCAGTGCCTAGATTTCCATTTCACCCCCTATATCTTCCGGTTAGACGTAGTCCTACGTCAAAAGTTCAATCGATGTCAACGGGGATCGAACCTAGCCGGCTAGAATGCAAGACTGTTTTACACGACTACGCTATCCAAATAGTCGTTGGTGCTGTTGCATATATGCGTGATAATATTATACCACATTGTAAAATGAAGGTTGGAATGTGTTTTGTAAGATTAAAAAGGAGAGCACTGACGTGAATCTCTATTTTTCTCGGACTGGACCTGTATGTAGAAAAATATTCGAAAAGTTTTAATGCATGCTTATTTGCAATTATTGTTTCTTGTTTCTCTCGCACCTTATTTTTCCCCATTTTTTTTTTAAAATAAGTCCATTCTTTGTACAGTTTTGCTCATAAAAGATGAATATTGTTTATTTTCATCGAATTGATTCTAAAAAAAGTATAAATTCACTTTTCGTTTTTAAATAATTCAAATATGTGAAATCAGGGTGGACATTCGTTTAGCCGCATCCTAAAATTTCAATAAAAGAAAATTTGTGCGGCAAATTTCGATTCCAATCGGTACCTAATATTTAGTATGTCCACCTCCATTTCGGATCACTTCGAAAACTCCATTTGGCATCGAGTTAGACAGCTTTTAAAGTGTTGCCATATTGATTATAGTCCAACATTCCTGAATTACTGTCTTGAGGCTGGAAATGTTGTCAAATTGTCATCCGTTTGCATAGACCATCTCGGCCAAGATTCTCCATAGGTTCTCTATGGGATTGCAATCGACTGCCAGCAGGTCATTCAAGAAGCGGAATGTCCTTCTCGGCAAACCATGCCTTCGATTGCTTGGAAACGTGGATCTATGCATAATCCTGCTGAAAAAACGACATCCTCGGTAGCGTTATTCTCAATATGGCCAATCAAAACGTCCTCCAGTAATTGAAGATATTTTTCGGAGTTCATTCGGGTGAAAATGAAACAAATGAGAAGCTTGCTGTGATAGGAAACGGCTCCCCACACTGTCAAACTTCCGCCCCCAAAGTTTCGCTTCGATCTCACGACATGCCGTTGACTTAAATTTTACCAATAGCAACTGTAACAGTCCGGACCAGGGCCCAAAATCTTCGAAGGTGAAAAATGAAGACCGACTCTACTCCCAGTAGCTTCGCTTCGACTAGAACTGCTTCGCCGCCAACAAAAAATGACTTGACTAGAAAAAGAATTGACTAGCGCTGACTAGCGAGAATTACTGGAGAACTAGTCCAGTCAGTGGTTATTTTAACTGACTCGACTAATGAATACAAATCTGCCTCTTCATTCAACTGACTTTAATTCACATTTCCATTTCCCCCTAATTTTGTACCCGCGTACACACGTCCATATATAGAGGAACAAAAACTTGATTCCTGATGCAAAAAAGTAGTTAGCCCATTAATGAACTTTTTTTTTCTACCCATCGTGAACTCAAACCAACGAACTTAGACATTTATCAAGTATGCTTCAAAGGTCCTCGCATTAGTATTAGTTTTAGGCGTGCAAAATAGCGCACACACACTGCACGCTATTTTATATGTGTGAGTAGTTTTCGTGTACGCTACAAAAAAATCTAGCTCACCTGTAGCGTTTGTCAAACCACGGTGAACTCAAACATCGATGCCTGCAAACGTGCATGGGAGAGGGAGAGGAAAGAATTCGTTCTGAGGGAAGTCACTTCAAAATGCAATGAGGACAATTTGACTGGGAAGAATGGAATGATAGAGTCGAATCGCTAGAAGAGGATAGCGACTAAACGCCCGACTGACTGTTCAGTCGTTTTGGCGGAGAAACTGCGTGAAGAGCCAAAAGTCATTTACCGACTGACTATAGATATAGTCAGTCGGTTAGTCAGCCGACTATCCTCAGTTGACCATGACTACGACGAGCCCTGGTCCGGACCATCCAAATAGAACTTTTTTTGCTGGAAAATACAACATTTCTCCATTCTAGTTTCCATTCCATGTATTGCCGGGCGAAAATGAGATGGTTCTGCTTTTGGGTGGCGGTCAGTTTCGGCTTCCTCTGAGGTTTCTACCACATGATGTTTGGTGACTCATTCAAGATGCGCGCAATATGCCTCTTCGCCTTACTGGAACAACCGATTCTGCCTTAATGTATGAGCAGGACATCGTTTCCTGGTTGCTTCGTGTCTTATTCGACCTTAAAGACGCAAAGTAACTTTGGTGTTCCCATTTGTTGGTCGTTATATCCCATATTTCTGGCACTATTTAATGAAATTCCGTACCACCTTTTTAGATCGACCAATTTTTGTTACAATCGAGCGATTAGAAAATTTTTGTTCACTGAATATCTTTATTATTTTCCGCCCCTCTTCCGTCAATAGAATACCTTTCGACATTCCTTAAAATTCTACGTAAATCACTAATCTGACCAACTTCTTACGTTGCACATCTAATATTTATCTTGTAAATTGAACATTCCCAAGTATTGTTTAAAAAACACAGATAAAGGCCTGGTGATTATGCGAAATCTCGATTTTTATGCCCTGCGGCTAAACGTATGTCTCGGAAAAAAACGACGTTTGAATGTTTATATCCACCGATGCCGCCTTATGTGTGTGTGATTGTGACGCACGTCCTTTCAATAAAATTGACTTAAATATACTATCACTACAGCAAATAAGTATCCCGATAAAAAGAACATTCCTAGTTGTTTTGTAAGTGTTTCAAGTTTTTTTTTCAAGTGCGACTAAACGAATGTCTATCACTGTATTGCTATAGCATATATATTATACCAGTATGGGGGAGTAGCACACTTTCTGATATTTTTAGGCTCATTTAATGTAAAAAAATCCGAAACATGTGATAAAAATCAATTTTGGGTGTATGAAAAGAAATACACATTTTGTCAATTAAGTTTCGGGGATGGTAGTGGAAATTAACCTTCCATTAAGCGATTTCAATATATGTAATATTTTCAATCAAAAATTGCGGCACTATTGCACAGGACAGTACCACACCCCAAAAAATATATATCTGCACTTTATCGTCCTCGTACGTACGTTCCGCATAATTGCTAAGCGTTCGCAATAATTGCATTCATAAGTCAACCGTCCCAAGAGCGGCAAAACGTACGCTTGCTTACCGGTCTGTCTCCCGCGTGCGCAGATCTTGCGCGTGGTCGTAAGTCGCTAGGTTTTTGGCGGATCGCTAGCCGCCGCATGCAATTCTGCGGCGGGCGCTGCTGCATCTAGACGTCACGGTGCAGCAGTTTAGTGTGCACATTAGCGATCAGGAACACATGTCTGCGGCATTATTAGCTCGGCGTAAATCCAATCTATCGCAGGTCGAGATCTATACTGTCACCTTGGTGATGGCCGCGCGGCGGAAGCGGCGGTATCGTGCAGCACCCAACGTTGTTTAAAGGGTGTGTTACATCAAATTGCATCACGGAAAAAACGCTGTAGAAATTGAATTTTTAGGAATTATATCTTCAGCTTTCGCTTATTATCAGATAAGAGTGTATAGATCACGTTGGCCATGCTTCACTGTCAATTTTTCGTAAATTTGGAAAAATGTCGTCGAACGAAAAAGAGCGTCGTGAATTAATCCTGCGCACTCATTTCGAGAATTCGGAGTTGTCACATCGGGACATCGGTAAGATGCTGGGAATCGTCCAATCCACGGTCAGCAGAGTACTAAAACGATACTTCGAGAACCTAATCATCGACCGGAAGGTGAAGAACGGCAAAAATGGATGCTCCGTCAGTGAAAAAGATCACAAGCGCGTAGTTAAGCAGTTTAGACGTGATCCGAGAAGTTCGGTCCGGGATGTCGCCAATAAGCTGAATTTGTCAAGTTCATTCGTCCAGCGGACCAAGCAGCGGGAGGCGTACATACAAGGTTCAGAAGGCTCCTAACCGCGACGAAAGGCAAAACATGGTGGGGAAGACGCGAGCCCGGAAGCTGTACACCGAAATGCTGACGAAGCCGCATTGCCTGGTATGGACGACGAAACCTACGTCAAAGCGGACTTTCGTCAGCTGCCGGGCCTGTTGTTCTTCTCCGCAGAGGACGAATTCAGCGTTCCGGAGGAGATTCGCAAGCAGAAACTATCGAAGTTTGCCAAAAAGTACATGGTGTGGCAAGCGATCTGCTCTTGCGGAAAGCGGAGCGCCCCCTTCGTGATGACCGGCACGGTAAACGGGCAGGTTTACCTTAAGGTGTGCCTACAGAAGCGCTTACTACCACTATTGAAGCAGCACGAGGGCCCGACCATCTTCTGGCCGGATCTCGCTTCGTGCCACTATTCAAAGGACGTGTTGGAGTAGTACGAAGCCAACGGGGTCACCTTCGTGCCAAAGGAAATGAACCCGCCCAACGCGCCGGAGCTTCGCCCAACAGAGAATATATAGAATATAATATTGGGCGATTATTAAGCAGGCCCTCCGGAAGAACCCAAAAGTTGTCAAATCGGAGGCGGACTTCAAGAGAAAATGGATTTCTGTTAAAAAAAACTACAACCTGACGTTGTACAGAACCTTATGGACGGGGTAAAGAGGAAGGTGCGAGCATACGGGCTTGGGCTCGAAGTGTGAATAAAAAGAAAATTCCAAAAGTTTTTTAATAGTTTTTATTTTACTGTCTAAAATTTTCAAAAGGATCGGTCTACTGGGCGAATTTCTACAGCGTTTTTTCCGTGATGCAATTTGATGTGACACACCCTTTAGTCGAGTCAAAAGATGCAAAAACCACGTTGCTTCGTGTGGAGAATACACGATCTGCTGAACTGTCGGTAGAGCCCTGTGGAGTTGCGAAAAAAAACGCACGCCACAGAACCGAGGAACTGAACCTTAAAATCTGTCAAATCGCGAGCTGCGATGACCTTCTTCGATACCGGGGGAGATTGGTATGTCACAATCTGGCGACGGCGTCTTTATTTCGAGAGCGCTTGCAGTGCTGCATATTGGGGAAGTCATTTACCTGAATTGTTCGCATAATTGTAAAGCCGCAACCGCGACATCACCCTATATCTGCTGTTGAGCATATAGTGAGTTCAAATTTACGTTCGTGGGACTACAACATATCGGCAAATGTAAAGCAAAACGTCGAAAGCCTAAAACGTTTTTCGTTGATATCTATCCTTTTCACCCTTACTAGCTGTTTCGAAATAGCAAAGGCGGAAAACCGAACCCCGCGAAACCGTGTCAAATACGGAGCTATTTACGCGAAAAATAATTAATCAAACAAATAACAGTTCCATTAGAGGAGCCCGGTGGAAGCGACCCCGGTCCGGACAGTGCCAAACCTTGGAGCGAGTCCCACGAACGAATCGGCTCGGTGAAATATGAGACCAGGTCGGTCGCGCTAGTACTCTGTTCCGTCCTGTCGTCGAGTTGGTCTTGCCGCGTCTTGCATATTCCACGAGATTACGATCAAGGCTGGCTTTTCGGAGTGAGGCGCATATGACCACCTACCCTCGCCGAGAAGGAGGTAAGGTAGGAGGCCTGCCAAAGGGAACAGGTAATTGGAAGTGAATTATAAGGTTAGTGCAATAGAGCAACAAATTAAATATTATCCCAAGATTATTTATGCACTTTCAATAGCAATTTATCATCCACGCTAAAAGTGTGCGGAGAGGAAAATCGATGCACGAAACCGTGGTCCGTGGTCCAGCGGTGCTGCCTTGTGGTGTTGTTCTGTAGTGTGCCAACTCTTGCGCGTTTTTTCCTTGTTTTCTTCAATCGATCCGATGCTGACCGGGGTACTACCGAGTGATGTCGGTAGAACCACCGCTGTTTGCAGCCCCCACGGGACACAACAAACACGGACCACGGTCTGGCTCAGCAGACTGCCGGGTACGCCGTCTGGTCATGTACCCATACTGCTTGTGTTAAATATTTCAATGCATATTATGGCCACTATTATTCATCATTCCCTCTCGGGGTCGGTTTCCGAAAGGGGGCAAAGTGCCGTCCTCCAAGAGTGTAGTAGAGGTACTAAATGAGTTTCGTACAATGGAAAAGAGAATGCGTCTGGTTTAAATATACTGTTTCACAATATTTAAGGCAAGTGCTCAATAACGATTAATATACCCCGAACTCGATTGTATTTAGTTTGATTAATCTTTCGTATAGTGTTTTGATTGACATGTCGTTATCCTTTTGCTCAATGTAGATTCCATGGATCAATTTTAGATTAACGGCAAAACAGTTAACTATTCAAATCAAGCGCATGGATATTTTACTCTAACTATCATTCTCGTCCACATTTCCTTTATAAGACATTCCAGCATAATATTTACATAATTTTTCTATTTTGAAGATAAATATAAAACGCCAACGACGTTGACCTTAGGGTGGCAATGGATATATGGGAAAAAATTCATCATCGAATTTCAAAAACCGACCATGTACATTTGGTTTATTGGCTCAAAAAATGATCTGTGTAAGGTTTCAGTTCAATCGGAAATGATTTAGGGGTGCCTCAAAGCACTCAAAGCTTTGATTTTTTGGCTAAGTCCCAAAAGGTTGATTTTCGCCAAATTGTTTTTTCGAGATAACACCAGATCTCGACGTTTTATGCATTTTTAAGTGATTTGGCATCGAAAAAAAAATTTTGATTTTCCAAAACTGGGAGATTTTCGAGGATCAAAAAATCAAAAGTTTGAGAGCTTTGAGGCACCCCCTAAATAATGTCCGATTGAGCTGAAATTTTACATAGGTCATTTTTTTGGGTCAATAAACAAAATGTATATGGTCGGCTCTTTAAATTCGATAATTTTTTTTCCATACCTTCATTGCTTCTCAGGCTCGAAAAGTCGATTTTCGGTAAAAAAATTTTATTTAGCATTTCAAATCCATTTGGCATCGAAAAAAAATCGATTTTCCACATTTCCTTTACTACCCCCTTGGAAGATTTTGAGGATCAAAAAATCAAAACTTTGGGCACTTTGAGGCACCCCCAAATTATTACAAAAACAGATATATTAATTTAACAGATAATATTTTTCTTTTTTGTCAAATTACTGATAGAGTATGCCAGAAGATAGCATCTCAAAATCTGAATGACATAAACATATACTGGCAAAATAAAATATCAATGAAGCATAAATATATGTAAAACATGTACCTTTTGCTATGATTTCAGGATGTCGGCACTTGATTGATGAATTTAACAAATGTTCCTTTTCTCTTAAAATGGAGACAAATCTGTCGAATGACTCGGCTCGCCCCATAGAATAGGATCCTATATTTGGCTCAAAGTCTGCTAGAGGTGTCTAGCTACGTATGTCATATTTTTTGGTCAATTATTATTTAGCTATTATTTTTTACGGTTTTAAATAGGTTAGTGAAAAATGACCCGTCTTCTGTGGCTATGCAAGAATCGACTTACTCCTAACGTCTTCGGAAGGATGGAAGCGATTTCCAGCCAGACCATGTGTCATCGATCGGAATAAAGGATGATCGGAAAGTGCAATGGTTGGTGAATTTGTGGAGTACGAGATTAATTTTAAGCGTTTTCGCTGGCTTCGCATCATGTGGCCGAGCGTTGTCATGTTGCGAAATCATTTTACGTGTCTCAACTCGCCACTCTACTCAGCTCAAAAATTACGTTGAAAGCATAATTATATTCTGGGAGCACGTCAAATCTGCCAGCAAATTTCGACTCGACTCCGTCCGATTTTTTTTTAAACTTGGCACTTATGATGGACGCTGCCCCAAGTCATAAATTTCATTGTCATATGACCTCGTATGCCTATTAAAATTAACAACCATGGGCAAATCATGTGAAAAGCTATAATTGGCAGGGGAAATGAAGTATGAAACTGATCCTCAAAATCACGGCAACAAATATCTTAAAGTGTTTTTGGTAAGCAAGTCCATGATAAAAATTCGTACTACGAACTTTTATTTACAAACTCACGTAAATTTTATCGATCCAACATACAAAAAAAATCTTCTTCCATCCTTCTTTCATTTTTTAAATTTCAAAACAAATTTTTCAAATTTTTTTGGAAAAATATGTAATCATACTTTTGGCGAGCAAATTCATTATAGAGTTATATGCGGGAATTCTACAGAAGAACATTCCGCTTTCAGGATACAATATCCGGAGTAAGATTGATCTGATTGATCTGGGTTTTTGGTTAATTTTTTCATTATTGATTCCCAAATCTAAATATACATAACTACAAAAATACCATGCTCCCCCAATAGTTTAGTATATGCTATGGACCAATGGAGACGCAAGGTTTTTTTTTATCAGATTGACGATGGTGGACAAAACAAACAAAATAAAACACGGGTTTGACATTTGTCGCTATATAATATATGAGGGGCTTAGAATGCAAGAGGTGTAAGTGACTTGATCGATTTCTCTTCATCAACTTTTTCTTTATTTAATAACTCAATTGCAAAAACGTTCCAATTTAAGTTTGCTATAGAATATGATAGGTGAGGTTCTGACCTATCTTCCACATTGTCAAATACAGCTGGGAATGTATTTGAGGCTAAGCTATGACCAAAAGAGAGAGTCGATGTAGAGAAATCGATCAAATCACTTACACTCCTTTCATTCTAAGCCCCTCATACAGTGTCTTAGAATATCATCAAATATTCACGAGTAACGAATAAGATTTTATTTCAGTGTAAATGACTTTTTTTCAGTTTGAAACGCACTGCCCTCACTATATCCATGACAATAACAAAAGTGTTCATCTTGTTCATACCCCTGATGCATGAACATGTTATCCGTAATGAATGAATACGGCATTGAGTGGGGTTCAAAACTTCTTTATTATTTACATTTCGAATGTCAAAGAGTAACAAATTGATTTTCATTACAATTGAAACGATTTTCGTTTTGGCTGTGAGTTTGAGTGAAATTCCAAATATAATTTTAAAATGAGTGAGGTTGAGCCATTTAGGGGGCAAAAACGTCAGAGTTCGATGAAACGAACTCTGCAGGAAAAAGCGCTCGATTTTATTTGGCGAGAAGGTAACAGCGCCACATGCAGAATGGATACAACGAGTGGTTATTTTTTCACATAGAAATGATACGAATTAAACATTAATAGTATTTTTTTCGAAGTAAAACACGAAAAAGTTGTTTTTTCCAAAATATATATTTTTATTAAGGCTCATATGGCGTTAGCCTTGTTGTTTGTTTGAGGAACCTTTTCCCTGTAAAAGTGCCCGTCTTCCGATATATGGGTGACATGTTGGAAATTGTATTCATATCTACTTCTTCAGAATTTAAAAAAAAACATGTTTTCGAGAAAAATGAACTTTATTGTTGTTTGATATTCCTTTTTTTTTTATATTCCTTAATGAAAACATAAATAATTTCCTGCATTGCTTTCTTTGACTAAAATTTAATAGGTCTGATTGAAGAAATGTAGTAAATTATCTAGGTATTCATTAAAAAATATCAAACAAATATAAAACAAAAATCATTGAAAAACAATATTTTGAAAATTAAAATTCATTATTTATGAAAACATTCTGAAAAAATAGATATAAATAGCGCTTACAATTTTCAACAAGCCACCCATACATCGGAAGGTTTACTTTTACAGGGACAAAGTTTTTCTGATAACAACTTTTTCATGTGTTTTTGTTTTGAGAATTTTAGAAATATATTTTTTTGAGAAAAATGAGTTTTGATTTTTAAATTTTGGTATCTATTTTATGAAAAATTAAATAATTTTCTACATTTCATCCCTTGACAGAGTCTTGTAGATATCATAGTTTTTGAGTTATAATTAGTCGTAAAAAATTAATAAAATTATTTTGGCCTTTTTAAAAAAAGAAGTCTAAATTTTTTTATGATTTCAATTATGGAAAGTAGTTTAAGTGTATTCATCAATAACGAAGTATATTCAACAGGATTGGATATGCTTAAGAAATCTAGATCCAGATACAGTCAAATAAAATACCATACATTTTTCTACAATACATCAATTTTTTCAGGTACTCCGCTGAGTAACAAGAACTAGTTTTACTCGACACTAGCCAGGCAAAGCTTCTTCCTTATTTTAGTTGCCTAGGGTTATTTTTATACATGATGTACTGGTGATACAATTATTTCGTATGTTGGCCGACAATAGTTGATACAAGCGAACATCTTGATCCGTTCCATCTCATAACGAATGCTTTCGTGGCGAGAACAATCGATCGTTCTTTCTGATTTTCATGGAGTTCCGGGTGCTCACAATAGCGCTGGAAATCGTGATGCATAACTTAGTCAGAAACCGAATGTTCTGTAAAACTACTACGCGAAGGCTGCAGCTTTTCTGGCTTTCCGCAAAAATGTTCTCTTCGCATTATTTTATGTTGCCTAAAAATAACTTGTAATTGTTCAGATTACAGTTGATTGAAAAACAGGGCTGTTACCTACGAAATATGTCTATGATGAAGCAGCAAGTGAATTTTCAGTACAGGGTTTTCAAGAAGCAGACCAAGTTTGGATGTTTCGATTCCACGTCGCGATTGTTAATGAATTAAAAACTTGAACTAATTGAAAACAAACTGCACATAGCTGTCTCAACTTAAAAGTAAACAACAGCTGATATTCATTTCGATAAAATGAAATTCAATCCTGACGTTTTCAATAATCTAGATGAATATATCACTGGATGGAAAAAGAAAATTCAAAACATTTCGAAAAACGAAAATTCATCTGCTCATATTCACTGCTTGCTTAGATCTGTCATTCTAATTTCCGTTCGGAATACATAGATATTCAATGCAATCTAGTCCGAAAATCAAAGCATTTGAACTTAACGAAGATGATTATTTTCAACACTGCCCTCATATATAAAATATAAATAACAATGTTTTAACATAATTGCAGCAATTTTTTTATGAAATATCCTTCATCTGATTTTATGAATCTATAGCTGTACCCTGCGCGAGCGTTGTAACGCGTCCAGATTTTTTTTATTTTTTCAAAAAGAATTCTCTCTCTCTCTCTTTCCTTCTCTCTTCTTCTGAATATGAATAGATCACGTTATTTTTATTAGTAGTACTTAGTTCAGATTTCAATGCTGAATAACACACCTTGAATGTATTCCGGAGTGGCAAGCTCTAGCATACGCGTGACCTCAGTGCAAGTCGGAAAAAATTTTTTTGACGAAATATCCCCCACCCAGACCGGGAAACTACCCCGAATCCACGACATGATAAAATGTGACCCTAACCATTCGGCCCTGGGAGTACAAGCCTAGTTGATTTTGAGTCCCTCAGTCGATACCGTTCACCAGTGATGGTTTCAGTCAGTAGGTGCTTCGAATTGCGTGTATTGATTTTTTTTTGAGCGACTTCCCATGTACTTTATCATCCGAATCGAATTTTTTCCTTCTGAATGGTTTAAGGGGGTATTCCAGTCTAGAAATTTGAAAAAATTAACTTATCTCTATATTCTTGAAGTTTTGCCATTCAACAATGTGTCCTTTGAAGGATAATTCTAAATTCTAATTGTTGCTCTCTAGTGCATGGTCCATTTTTTAGTTTTTTTTAATGAAATCGTCCCAAAAAGCGTACTTGGACTTTACACCATGGTGAGATATTTACTAATTAAGTATCCATTGGATTTTTCTGTTTCAGATAAATCTGGCGCGCCAAGACACTGTTTTGATTTTGAATAATCTTTTTTGCTTAATTTATTTGTGTAAATAATAAAATAGTGGATGGTAGAAATATTCTCGGCAAACGTCCGAATTCTCGCTAATGCGCGGTCTGACCTAACTAAAGAATCGTCTCCTATGTTTCAAAGAAACCGGGCAATCGGGCTTGCGAGATGCAGCCGCTTCCGACGGCATCCGAGCGAGAGAATATAAGAACTTCGCCGCATTCGCAATTGACTGTATTTTTGTGGATTTGAAAAATTCATAGAAAATTTTATATTTCGCGTGAACAATTAAACCGATTAATTCATTTTTCTTTTTATAAATGGAAACTCGAAGAAAACTTTATTTGATTTTCTTCAGGAACTTCACATTCACTGGTACAAAACAACTGAAACCAAGGCGAAATTTGACTAGAATTGTGCGAAAGTTGTGATTGAAACTAGGAAAATAGTTATATTTTATGATATACTAGCTAAAATTTATCAAATTCTTTTTTTGCTAATTTCTACCCGTGGCGAGCTCTTTTCGTTTATTCTCTCGCTTGGGTACAAGAGCGCACGCTTAACGGAGATTTAAAATGCTTCGACTCATTCGTCTCCAGCCGCAGTCGGCTTGTATCATCTCGGTGCCTGATATTAATATCCTTGTTTCCTTTGTTCTTCGACTATCGAAAAAACAATCATTTTCTATATTGCAAAAAAAAAAATGAGAGTGTCCAAATCGATCTGAGCGAATTCATCGTAAATTAATCAAGAACTTGCTAAGCTAGAGGTTAATATAAAAAAATGGTTATTTTTTCATTACGCGATCTATTTTCAGTTTTTAAACGAGTTTATTTAGCTTGTCCTGTTTGTATGTCTGAAGCGCTGTCCCACAATTATATAAATTCTTCTTCTTCCTGTTGACCGATTGATCTGAAATTTGGAACACACCTTTATCTCTGCAGTCATTATAAAACTGCGTATTCCATGATCTTGAAAATCCAAGATGGCGGCCGCTACAAAATAGCAGACTACATATTTTCTCAAAACCATATCAACATGGGTATCAAACAAAAAGCCTTGCTCTGGAGGAACACAGTTATTTATGAAAAATCTAAATCCAAGATGGCCGCAATAGCTATACGTATTCCATATTATCAAAAGTCCAATTTGACCGCCGCTACAAAAAGGCTAATATCATATTTAAAAAAAAAACACAAAAGTTGATTGAGATACCGTAGATGAGGGTGAAAATGAGTCAAAAAAGGTAGTTTTCAAACTTTTTGTTGAATAACTATCGTTAATAAGAGTAAAACACAATTCTGATTACGAAGAAATGTTCTGCAATGATGAACACTAAGGTGCCAATGAATGTATGGGAAAAAATCGACCCTAAAATTTCAAAAAGTTACCCTATACTAAATGTTCACTAACTCGAAAAAACACCATATGCCAAACATCAGCTCAACCGGACTTAAAAGAGAGTGGCGCAAAGCGGTCAAAGTTTGAGATTTTTGAAAATCAAAAAATCGCCCAAGGGGGAGTAAAGGATATCGGGGTTTTGAAAAAAAAAATTGATGCTAAATTTCTTAAAATTGCATGAAACGTCGAGATCTAGTTTCATATCGAATTTTTTTTTGTCGAAAATCGACCCTTTGGTTTTTTTTTCGGAATACGAGACGAAATGAATGGTTTTAAGTGCCAATAAAAATAGTTATCTCGATTTTTCATTCGGAAATTGCTGCGAAATGTTGATTTGTACGATAATATACGCTATGC
This sequence comes from Toxorhynchites rutilus septentrionalis, assembly GCF_029784135.1. Classification (NCBI taxonomy): domain Eukaryota; kingdom Metazoa; phylum Arthropoda; class Insecta; order Diptera; family Culicidae; genus Toxorhynchites; species Toxorhynchites rutilus. The sequence goes on along the minus strand of NC_073746.1, from coordinate 141,487,079 downwards.
AAAATATTAGCTCATTCGAACCCTCATTTATTATTGTTGCAGACGTTAAAATTTAAGTTTTTTCAAAACCGAAAAATCACCGGAAATCGGGGTTTTCAAAAAAAAAATTTGATCCCAAATGTCTTAAAATTGCATTTTTTCGAAAACCCCGATTTCCTTTAGTCCCTTTTTGGGTGATTTTTCGATTTTCAAAAAACTCAAACTTTGACCGCTATGCGCCACTATGCGTCCGATTGAGCTAATATTCGGCATCGGGTGTTTTGTCGAGGTGGTGAACATATTCTATGGAGTAACTTTTTGAAGTTAGAAATGACCATTTTCATTGGCACCCTAATGAACATTCGTAAGTGTTCAATGAATTGTTGAATAGTAGTAATTTTTCACTGAACTACGATTAAATGAAGGTTGACCCAATTTCACCCCATAGAGGGGGTGAAAATGGGTCAAAGTAGTTAATATTACTTTCTATTAAGAATTGTGTTTCAAATGAAATCAATTTCAAGATAATTTAACAGCATGTCTTGAATGTTACGAAAATAGTGTCAATCCACCTAGAAGTGCGATGGAAATGTTTATATACAGCCATTCCATGTCAAACCAAATTTTCGTGAAAAGTGGTAGTTTTGTTCTTTATCGCAAAACATTAGACCCATAGTTTTTATCATTAGGGTGATCATTTCCATTTTAGGGTGGTCTGAATTTTTTTTTCATTTTTTCCAAAAATCCCTTTTTTTAAAACTCATAACTTTCGAACTACTGCACCGATTCAGATGATCGACATATCCAAATAAAACCAACTAGCTAGTCTCTTTTAAAAAATATTATGATCGCAGAAATTTTGAATTTCGGTCTTGCAATTATTGATTGTATTTTTTTTTAGTTTACATTGTCTCGGGACCAAGGGCGCTTTTCTCATATTTTTTCTTGAAAGCTTAATTTTTTTAGATAACATATCCAATATTCAGAGATGCCTTATTTTGTGTTATTGAGTTATGATTTTTTTAAATTAAATGAGGGTCCGAAAAATTATTTCTCTTTTTTTTCCAAAAATGTTTTTTTTTAAATTCATAACTTTCAAACTACCGAGCCGATTCAGATGATCGATATACCAATTTGAAGCCACCTGAAATACCACATGTGCATAAAAATTGGATTCTCGCATAGGAATATTGAACGAAAACTGAAAACATGTTAACTTTGCAAAATCACTCGAAAACGAAAAAAAAACCAGCCTTCAAGAAAAAATATAAAAAATATGGTGACCTTAGTTCCGAAACAATATAAGCTATGAAAAACAATTGCAATCAATAATTACGAAAACAAACCCTGTTTTTTTTTTAAATATAATGTTTTTCAAACAAATATAATGTTTTTCAAACAAACTAGTCCATTAGCTTTAATTTGATATATCGATCATCTAAATTGGTCCTGTAGTTCAAAAGTTATGAATTATTGAAAAATGTCATTTTTGGAGAAAAAGGGAGAAAAGTTTAATTATCGACCCACCATAAAATGGAAATGGGTCTAACATATTACGATGAGGAATAAAACTGCAAATTTTGATGAAAATCTGACAATCACTATATCGGTTTGGCATGGAATTCAATTTTGTGCTTGACCCGTTCTCAACCCCATTCAGTGTAAGTTAGAGATTATTTCGAAAATATTGAAATTCAAATGGAAAAAAATTGTTGATGTTCAAAATTCGTGATGACTCATCTGGTAAGACCTTAAAGAATAATTCTATCCAATATTTACAATTTTAGTAGTTCTGTATAATGCTGGGCATGAGATTTATTTCTGAGGTGTTATTTGATGGCTAATTACACATCAAACTTTGATGAATTATTAAATAATAATTATTTTTACGACAGTTAAGTATTATGTATTGGAAGTTGTGGAAATATGTTTCCTATTAAACGGCTCACAGTTTTCAAAAATATTCACAATATTTGTAAAATATTACTAATAATAACTTTCTTCATTTTAGACACAATTTCACCCCCATCGACGGTATGAGTATTCATTACAAGACTTGGAGAACCCACTAAATTATGAAGAAAATAAATCCAAAAAGATCTAGAAAACAAAACGGTTGACTATGTAATTTTTGTAACCCCCTTCATATTAATATCAATTGAAATTATGTGACTAATAGAATACATTATGAAAACACAAAAAAAAAATTTTAAGAGAAACTGTATCATTAATGTACTAATAATGTACTAAAAGCTAAAAAATAATTAGGCAAGTAGCAGTTATCCCACCCCTTCCTCCATTAATCTAGGGCAGGGTTTCTGAAAGTGGTCGATTTCGGTTTCCCAGGGGTCGACACAAATGAAAATTGATTTTGGGGATCGACGGGGCCTGAAAATCAACCCCCATAAAATAACAAACGTTCTTATGTTAAATATTTAAGATGCTGCATATGTTGTTTTACGTGAACCACCCTGTTATAAGACTAATATTATAGTATAAAGTATTATTTCTGTTCATTGTAAAAACTCAACTCATCGTCTTGATCGTGCGAAAGATAAGCAGAAAAAAGTACAAAAAGTACAAGATGATAAATTCTGCAAGTGAAAAAACATGAACAGGTTCGCGCAAGATAATGTGTTTGAGCGTATAAGTCATTCAGGCACGTTTTAAATTTCTCCCTTATCCCAAACATAGAACAATTTCATGCCAAATCGACCCAAGAACAACAAATTTTGACCCGACCATCTGCTTTTTTTTAAACTGGGTGCTTATGATGGGAACTACCTAAAATCACAATTTTCATTGTCAAAGAGAATCGATCTTTCAGGCCGTGAAACGGTCAAGCAGGAGTACAACCAAGGTTGTGATAAGTTCTGGTTACATCGCAATATAGAAACAGACTAACCTGCGTTGTGGGACACTGTTGAAAAATATCTCGTTTTTTCATCATCATACTTTGTCGAAAAAGGCTTCAGTGTGGTTACAAACAACCCGAAACCGAAGAAACCATTTGAAAATTAACGAACGCGAAAATTTAAGGCTTTAAATAACCAATATTAAACCGTATTTTGATATTTTGGTAGTTACGGATAGATTGATTTGCTATTTGAATGTTTTTTTTATAATTTGTGAGTAATTTGTATTAGTAATTATTAATTTTACTTGATATTTACTAAATTTTATGTCTATTTATTTTGTTGAATACGATGAGAAAAAACAATTTTTTTTCTGGATTATAGTGACTTTCAACACTTTTGGTTGATTTGATTATACTTCCATTTTTGGAAGAATGTGAAAATTGAACTCGTGACCTTCTACGTGAGAGGTACAGATGTCACGACTACGCCAGATCGCCTCTTTAATTTTTTTTTCATCCCGTCTGTTTATTTTATCAGGCTCATTTAGCAATTCATCTGTAACAGAGCTGAATTTATTAATTTTTTATCTTAAGACTATTTATGTTGTGTATTAAACAGTAGCCTTTTTTAAGCGTAAGAGTATTTCTATCTTTATCGATACACATGTCGCCTCTTCGGTGTAAGAATATTTCTATTGTTCGAATGTTAACAAATGGAATGTTCACATCGGGACTGTTGATATGAGGCTTCCATTGTTGTGTTATAAATAGCACCAATTATCAATGCGGGAGACCGTATGTGAGCAGTAAGGGACTGTGATAACCGATATATGATGATTGTTGCGTGGACGTAGTAACTAGAATAACACACAAAGATGGTCTGTTGAGGGCCCTGAGTTATAAGATAATGATCATTCGCTTAGTAGCGGATACGCAACCAACTAGGTTCCGAAGACCCCCCATGAAAGAATAATGTCAAGATTACTCATCAAACTAACTGCAATGTTTTTAAATTGGCAATTATACAGTATGAAAAAAACTAGATACAGGATTCCCTAAGCAATTGGCTATAGGGGTCTGATGTATGACTTCATTCTGGAAAAGGAGTCTTTTGCTCAAAAAAATTTGAGAACCCCTGATCTAGGGCATTGATGAGACTAAAATAAAATCGTGCATCGTGCAAAAAAAAAGTAACGTGCACTACTAGCCGTTACTTGCCTGATTATTTTTTTAGGTTTTTGGTACATTATCTGTATTGGTATTATGTTTAATCACAATGTAACCGTTTCACTTAAAAAAAATACCCTCAATATGTTCACAAGATACGAAAAAAATAAATGTACAGTTGAAAAAAGTTCATGCTCACCGCTGAAATAAGCGAAAACTGATATTATTCTGGCATTTACGGTGTGGCACACTAGAAAGTGAAATTATTCAAGCTCGTTTTATCGATTCCCCATCCGGCAGCTATTACCCCCTAAATTACTGCGTATGACCAGCATAGGCCAATCCGTTAGGAGAACGGAACCGAACGCTCGTGATGTGTACAGGAATTGTGCAACACAGACGGGGCCACACGGTTATGACTACCACATCGCACATTATTCATGACACGAATGCGGGTCACTCGATCCTGCAATAATAGTGCAGCAGGGCGACAACACCGAGGAGTGGTCGTACAGCATTGTCGTTGAATTGTCTGCCGCTGCTGCAATCGATTAAAACAATCTGCTGTTGCGCCGCTGCCGCAACAGTTCTGAATCATCCGAATAGGATCTCAATGATTGCCGCCAAAGAGCATATGCTGTTAATGCGTCTGCAAAGGTCGCCCGAAAGATGTATTAGGAGATTTGTACTTTAATTGTGAGAGAAATCGTTCTGTGTTAGGGTTCATTGATCGATATGTTTTAATTTTAATTATATGTTTTAATTAGGAACAAATTGTCAGGTTACACTGTAAGCAAACTAATCTGGTTCTATCGGGTTGTGTCTGACAGCGCATTAGTGAAACATCGGAAATGCACTTAGTGTCGGAATAATTAAACCTGATGCATCACATCAGTACCAGAGTACCGCACAGTCATTAGTAATTCAGTAGAACATAACCATATCGGTACGGTTGTTCGGTCAAGGTACCACCAGGTGAAACCAAATGTTTTGATTTGAGAATGTTTAATCACACGTCAAACTGATTTATTAGCCATTAATAGTTTTTCAATGTTGTTATACCAATCCCGCGCCCCGCCGCCCACGATGCACACGCTGTTGCGTGCTCGGATTCCCAGCGGATGATGATTTTTCGAACGATTGCGCACCCGCTATTGGCGCCGCCGATGGGCGGGTAGTAAAGGGCTTCATGCGCCATTGCTTCAATATGCGTGGCGCTACAACACTGATTAATCCATTAAACAGTGATTAGAGTTTCGTTTGTGATGGAGGTCGGTTCCGCTGCGTCAAGCAGCGGCCATTAATTCACTTTTCGACATTTTAGCGCTACTTTGTTCATGTCTTCCGGAAACGGTACATCAAAATGTTGTTACAGGTATGCAGCGAGCTATAACAACAACAACAAAAACTCTCTTGTACTTCCACTTGGGGCATCCATCCAGCTACCACCAATTTCTACGCGCTAGCATCTGATTGAAAAGCAACTGGTAAACGGTTGTTTTCTGTGGCGTTCTTGTGGTCATATACATTGTTTCGAATGGGTTTGTTGAAGGATTATAGAAGGGGCTGACCGAAAGTGCCGTCAAGGAAACTTCACGTGATGTACGGCAGTTTATGACTTTGGCTGATTTATAGTGCCAGCACTGATAGAAGGTTCTACCAGTGTTACACTATTGCACCACTTAAGCGATCGTGTTAAGAAATGCGTTAATTGCAAATTTAAGTGCCCAGAGAAATCAATGCTAAACAATGATGAGCTAAAAGATTTCGCGATTTCGAAGCGAATCGTTTTTGTAGGTTCATGGTCATAGCAATAATAAACTAACATCAAAATGGTACCTTCCCACTGTTAGACTTTATCGTAAAATCAATGGAACAAGGACATACAGCTTAAGTAAAACACAGAAATCAGGTTCAATAAATTGCTTTTTCTATTATATCTAACACAATTGTGCTGACGCCTTCTAAATAATCAGTCTTGTTTGTTTGTTTATTCATTACTATCAACAGGCCTGAACATGAGTGCCCTAATGATACCTAATAAATTAATAAAATAGATTAGGTATTTTATTAATCTACTTAAAACTATGCCCAACTGGAAAAAGCGGTCAAGAATGCCTTTCTTAAACTGGCGCGAGATAAGTGAAAGTCATAAGATAAGTAACAGCGGTTAAATACACGAGACATACTCGATACGGGTTCGTTGTAACCGTAGTTTGTGCGAGAGTGAGGAAGGCAGAGAAATGTATGTGAACGCAGGATACGAGGGCGCCATTGCCATGCAATATAAGGCTATAGATCAGGGTTGCCATAATAAAATCTGTATTTTTGGTTCGAATTTTCTTTATCTTAGTTTTTTCTCAAAAAATTTGTATTGAAATCTGTACTGAGCTTATAAAAGTCCAATTTTGAAGCACAATTTTAGTTTAAGTATCATTGATTGGCATAGTAATCATCGATTAGATGAAGTTGATTGTACCCACGTAAAGTCAGCAAGCATATATACTGTAGTAAAAATCCAATACACCTCAATGATGTAATCGAAGTCTATTTAGTTACCAGGACATGCTTGTTCACATTGCGCAACGTAAATACCTTCATTATTATATATTTCAGGTATATACAAAAATGTAATAGTTGTACTGAATTAAAAGATAGCATAATAAGGCAACAATTCAAAAACTGGACAATTCTAAACGCTTGAAAAAGTCTGGTCCTTGAAAAAGTCTCGTCATAGGAGTTGGCAGCACCATCTCAGACAGCAGTGAAAAGTTGTGGGTGTAAAGACATGGGTCTTTCAAGCAACTTTGCATACTTGAAATCATAAAAAAAGAATTAGACTACTTTCTGAAAAGGATCACGAAAAAGTTCTTAATTGACTCGAAAACTATGATATCTACAAAGTTCTGGTCGGAGGATGAAATGTGGAAAAAGGTTTAAGCAATACCACAATTTTTTAAAAGAAATTTAGCAGAAAAACAAAATATTTCAAAAATTTAAACTCATTTTTCTCAAAAACATATTTTTGACATAGGATTACGTCTTTCGGGAACATATTGGGGTACAAATTGAAAATCGAAAATCGAGCACATTTTGAAAATTGTCCAATTTCAAACGCTTATTGCTCAGTCATTTCATGATGGATTGATCAAATTTTTTCGTCAATCAATTTCGGCATTCCATAACAATTTTTTCTATTGAATAAAATAATACATGTCATGAAATTAAGTATCGAACAATGCGGCGGTTCCCTAACAGAGACATCAAAACCAAGCTGCCTGGGGGAATTCGGCATTGTAAATACATGAAAGTAGGGGGAACTTTTACTCCCACCAAATGTGTTCCTTAACAGGGACATCAAAACTAAGCTGCCTGGGGGAAATCGACATTGCAATTACATTAAAGTAGGGGGAGCTTTTGCTCCCACCGGAATGTGTTCCATAACAGAGATATCAAAAGCAAGCTGCCTGGGGGAAATCGACATTACAATCACATGAAAGTGGGGGGAGCTTTAGCTCCCACCGAAATGTGTTCCCTAACAGAGACATTAAAACCAAGCTGCCTGGGGGAAATCGGCATTGCAAATATATGCAAGTCGGGAGTATTTTTATATTGCAAGTAAGGTGAGTAATACGATTAATTCTAGCAAATAAAATTTAAATTTGCAACTTTATTGTTGATTGCTTCGTGAAATTTCATAAAAAATGACCGATCGTGTATGGTGAAAAATTTAGCACAAGTGTAAGTGTAAAATTATATATGTTAGCAGTTGTATAAAAAATAAATTGATAAATGAAACGATTTATTTCAATTTTCATAAATAAAAACCAAGGTGTGTTCCCGCTCGAGAACGGGTCGTTCAGTTTTTAGCTGTCTGTTTTGTTGTGTTCATTTTCATCCAAAGAAATTTTATACGGTGCTGTTAGTACAATTAAAATTCGCATTGGGTTGAATAAACACTCAAAAAGCAAAAAATTATAAATGAAAATTACTTTTTCCATTTCAAATATGTTCTCTCTATATTAAAGTATTATGTTTTTACCGATGTAAAAAAAATGATAATTGTTACATATTATATTACTTATATTACATCGGTGAGTTCTTTTTCCTCTATTTCATCCATTCATAACACAGGGGGCATCTCGTCTAGGATCAAAGATGGTGGTTTTCATCATATCTCATTCCACTGTGGCATCTTCTATCTGATATGCACCATCCAATGACTGTTTACCATCCTCCTGTCATCATTGCTGTCATCATCACTCAATGAACACTAGTGAAGTGAATGAACAATACCCAACAACCAAACAAAACGGTCTTTTCTGAGCCACCAAATCATTATCAAAGAATTTAATGATGTTATTCTTCAAACATATCCAAAATCAACAGATAGCCTAACGGAATCCTACGTCAACTATGCGGTCGTGTCTCGGACACAACCCTCCTGTGACTTTTTTTAAATTCTAAAGAAAACTTTGTGAATAGTCTTTACAATTTCCAACAATCATTCATACATCAAAAGATGGGCACATCTACAGGGAAAAGGTTTTTCTAACAACAACTTTTTCATTATTCTTTGAAAAAAAAAATTAACTAATCCTAATTTAAATTCAAGATTGCGATATAGTGTATTCGATGTATTCGAAGTTTTAGATCTTATAAAAAATATGGACTTTTGTCGAAAACGTCAACTTTCAATCTTTTTTAGTTTCTGGAATATTATATAAGGCAGTTTTGTATGAAGACTACTGAAGAAAAAAACAATGCAATGTTTTACTCGTAGAATTTGTTGTTTAAATTCTCGTGTTTGACATGTTTTTGACGTGTTTCTAAATAGAAAAAAGTTTTCGGAACATGTAAATCGCGATGATTTATACATGAAAATGTTACGAGTTAAACATTAGAAATGAATTTTTAAAGAAAACATGAAAAGTTGTTATTTTTGTTGTTCGTTGTTTTTTTTTCATGTAAAGGTGCCCATCTTCCGATGTTTGGACGACTTGTTGGATAAAATTTCCTATTTATATTCTATTATTTTCAGAATTTTAAAAACGAATTTTTCGAGAAAAATGCATTTTAGATTTCCGAAATACCTTTTCCATAAATTTTTGTTTCCAAAAAATTTGTTTGATATCTTTAAAAAAAACCTAAATAATTTCCTACATTTCAATCCTTAAACCAACATTTTGTAGATTTTATAGTTTTTAAATTAAGGTTTTTCGAAAAAAAAAGTCGAACAGAAACTCAAAATTACAAGAAAAATTCTCACACTAAATCCATCAGACCTACAAAACTTTAGCCAAAGAATGAGATGAAGAAAATTATTTATGTTTGCATTAAAAAGATATCAAACAAATTTTTGAAAAAAAAAATATTTGAAAATTAAAATTCATTTTTCTCGAAAACGTGTTTTGGAAATTCTGAAAAAAATCATATACGGTAAATGATCTTGGTTTGTCCGATGAAGGGTGTTTTCACGCAACTAGTAAGTACAAATCGATTTTTCTTCATGAAAATCACATATAATCAATACGAGTTTTGGGTTTGTTGAAAAGCCTCTAGTCTCTAGTTGCTAATACTACCATAAGGCGTTGAAATTTTTTATGTCTTTTCAACGAAATTTCCTCAAAGAGAGATTATGATCATGGTTTGACCACCTCTGATCATGGTTTGTCCAAAAAAATGATCATAGTTTGTCCGGTTTCAGAAATCATCATTTTTGAATGAAAAAAATCGAATTTTTAAGTAGATGCTGCATTTCTCATTGCTTGAGTTTACTGTCATCATATTGATCCATTCAAAATGTAGGTTTTCTTCAGAAGATTGCCTTTTCTTGGGCATTTTTAAAGTGCTCAACACACTCAACACAGAGAACTTTATTTTTCTGCTATACGCAAAGGACACAATAAACAAATTTCAGCGCGCCAAGCGGTTACCATAGAAATCATGTGGACAAAACAGCATTTGTGAATTGGACAACTAATGATCAGAATTGAGGGCATCTGAATGCATAATTTACATGGTTTAGGTAGGTAAATGGGATACAAATGGTGCGCAAGCATAATGTTTACAACAGTTGTAAGTATTATAATCCAGAAAATGTCGGAATACGTGCCAAATATTCATCTGGTGATCGATTAAAAGTAAGCTCGAATGAGGGGCGCATTGACACCAATAGAAGCTGGATTTTTTAATCCTTTAAAACATTTGAATCCGTAAAAACATACCATAAAACTACTGTAAATCATGAAAATTTATGATCATATTTTCAACTGGACAAACCAAAATCATTTACCTTGAATAGCCCTCATAATTTCCAACAAGTCGTCCATACATCGGAAGATGCGCACTTTTACAGGGATGAAATTCTGAGTGAATATCGGTGTTGCAGTTTATTTTGTTCAATCAACAATCAGTAGCAAAACATAGTTCAGAAAACACTATAATAGATTTGGTCATCAACTCGTTCCAATGATTCAAACTAAGTTTCATTTTCTGGTTTCGGTCGTACCTGGATCTGTCTAGGTTATATCAAACGATGGATTCCAGTTAGAGCCATTTTTGTGGGCGAATTCAGCGTTTTCAATGTTTGGGCTTTTATATTTCCTAAATTGAGTTAATCCCTTCTTTTCGCTTTGAGCCGATGTCTACATCATAATGTGTTTTCTTAATATGACTAGACCGATTTTCTAGTCCGTGTTGGGCAAACTTGATTATGCTTGTTGTCTTGCAGTCTGCACAAATATATGGGAAGTTAGAAGCTCCATTTCCAACGCTATTTCAACATATTAACTGTAGAAAATTTTATAATTGTATTGCAACAGATTGTTAGAAAGTCTCCAAATCGATAGGTGTAAAAACTTCATAAATCTATTATGAAATGTATGAACATGAATCACTCAAAATTGTACCATTTTCGTAATGCAACCGATATCTTGTTTTTATATGTACTGAAAACATAACACTGCATCGAAACGTCTCAATGGTTCTTTTGGTATTTTCAATCCTTAAAAAGTAAGATTCAATTTACATTATCTCTATGTGCTTTATTAAGAAAAAGTCACAGAAGGGTTGTGTTCGAGACACGACCGCATAGTTGACGTTGGATTCTTTAAGTTTATCTGTTGCATACTGATTTTGGAAATGTTTGAAAAGTTACATAGCTAAACTCTTGATAATGATTTGGTGGACCTGAAAAGGGACGTTTTGTTTGGTTGTTGGGTTTTGTTTGATCACTCCACCAGTCTTATAACCAAGTAATGATGATTAGTCGTTGAATGGTGCGTATCAGGATAAAAGATGTCTCACCAAACTCACCAATGTAATATAAGATTATGTATTACAACATTACATTGCATTTACATTTATTAAAAACACAATTATTAATTCTTCTCACCACAAAAAATGTTACTTTATTGTATAGAACAAATATTTGAAATGGAACAGGTAATTTTCTTCCACAATGTGTTTATGTGTGTGTTTATTGATATCAAATTATTGATAATTAATTTTGTTTTTTCTTTTCACCTTTACATGAAAAAAAAACAACAAGCAACAAAAATAACAACTTTTCATGTTTTCTTTGAAAAATCATTATTAATGTTTAACTCGTAACATTTTCATGTATAAATCATCGCGATTTACATGTTCCGAAAACTTTTTTCTGTTGAAAAAGAAAAAAACACAATTGTTGTGTTTTTTTCTTTTTCGCTGTAATGAATTGTTATGGAGTGCCCAAATTGATTGATGCGAAACTCTCGTGAATCTGTCTGTAAATGACCGAGCAATAATTGAGAGTACAAGAGGAAGATTTTATCCCATGTAAAAAATGTTATGGAGTGTCGAAATCGATTGACGCCAAAATCTCATCAATCCATCATGACTGAGTAATAAGCGTTTAAAATCGAATATTTTTCACGATGCGATCGATTTTCGTTTTTCAATTTGCCCCCCTAATATGCTCCAGAAAGACGTAATCCCACGTCAAAAAACAAACAGTGTTATTCATTCATTGTAACGCTAACCGATAACGAAGACGTGTGCATCCGCATGCAGGACATCCCGCTACATATTCAAAGGCTATACGAACGAAATGTGCACCAGTGGCCGAGTGGTTAGCGTCTCACATTATCATGCCGGGTGTTCGGGTTCGATTCCCGTTCTGGCCGGGGGATTTTTCGTCAAAGAAATTTCCTTCGACTTGTACTGTGGGAGCTTGTCCTCGGAATACATTCAAGGCGTGTTATTTGGCTTAAGAAATCTCAACTAAGTATTAATAAATGACGCTAGTTAATGCATAAGTTGAGACGGCAAAAGTTCCACAGGGAACGTTAACGCCATTCAAGAAGAAGAAAAAGAACGAAATATGTGAAACGGGGAAAATATTATTACCATCAAACCATAACTATTATTGGGACGTTATTTTGAAAAATCTGAAAATTCTGCATGAAATCCGAAAAAATCTGTAACCTGTGTCGTCTACATATTCTTGGCCTAAAAAAATCTAAAAAATCTGTAGAAATACAGATTATTCTGTGGATATGGTAACCCTGTCACAGATTGGGTTGTGAGTTCGCAAAGTGAGCTTCAATTCAATTCCAATTGTTATCGAAAATATCGGGTTTTCGGATTAGGCGTATTTCTGCCTGAACTGCTTTATCAACAAACAAGATTGCAATTACTGACGTGAGTCACATCCATCTTTAACTCTTATTATTGCTCTTCTAATACCTCAACCATACTCGATCGCAGAGCACAGATTTCCGCGTTATTATTTTCTACATACGCAAGACCCAATTCTCGCTGGCCCAAGATACCAATCACGCGAACTACTAACCGGTCCACCACTTGATCGATCGATTGGTTGGGAACACTATTTTAATTATCCAGTAATAAATTCTCGTGTCACTTTTTTATGACAGCGATCGGTTAATTTTACCTCCTTGTACGTATTAATTTATTTCCCCCGGTTCGATCTCACCGTATAAGTGCGCCGCTTCGCCGCGATAGACGGTGGCGGCCACACACCTCCACCAGGAGGTTCTTGTTATGCAACCGGGCGTGTGTGTGTGTTTGCCAATTGGGCAGGACACGAGCAAAAGATTGATTTTTTCTCTAACAACCTCGTCATCGTGAAATGGACGGGACGAATCCATGACCCATGGTGTGGCGCCCTGCTGTGCTGTGCGGAGTGTTAGTTTTGCGTTCTGCGAAACGAGGCCTGCGGGATGAAACCCGCGCGGTCCCTGATCAACATCGTTGACGAAGGCCCTAGCAGGCAAGCATCTGCGCGACATTAAATGCAGTCATTGCCTGCCTGCTGCCCCTTGGTATCGATTTTCTATCTTTCCTCTCCTAGGCTGGGGTGAAACATGGCTGAGCTGGGCTATAAAATCATATGTGTAGGGGCGCGAGTGCCAAAGTATCAGGCCAAGGAAGTTGGCCTGAGCGGCGAAAGATTGGATCGAGAGGAATAAATATGTAAATCAGGTTTATTTATGGAAGCCTGGCAATTATGAGCCAATACGGAAACTCCAAGATCGCCAGCCAACCGTTCGTTTGGAAGAAGGGTGCAGTGCCAGAGTAATGCTACCACCATCGGGTTCAAGATTGGCAAAACGTGACTTGCTGGGAAATAATTTGTCCGCTAACGGGTCTCCCCTTTGGGGTGCGCGGTGATTGCGGCACAAAACTCTGATACCGGTGCAACGAACCGAACACTAATCGATTGTCAATGAGCCTCGCGAGAGGAAGGTGAAGAAATGCTCCCTGAAGAATAGGGCAGCAGCTTCCATCCAGTAGTCGCCTGGCGCGTCGAGGATTCGCGCGCTGGGGAAATCATGAAATCGATGTTCGAGTCCAGCTACCAAACAGTGGCCGCCACCCCCTCGTCACGGGGTGGTGGTGGCGGTATGCACAATGCAGTTCGAGACCTAACGTGATGCAATCGATATCGGGGGATCTGACGAAACTCGGTCAATGGTGTGATTGGCGGTCTGTGGTGAATAATAAATAATGCTTTGACAGCGGGAAGGCGTTGGGAAAAGTAATGAGTTGTACCGTATGGTGTGAATACACGTCGAAAGGTGGACACAAGCGTGCGAAGCAAAGGTATGCGAAGCAATTAGAGCGATATGCAATCGGAATTGGTGTATGTTATTGGGGCGATTGTTCAGGTTGTGTTTAGCATGATAGAACTCCTGGCTATTGAAATTCTACTGGTGTACCAAAATACCAATGCTATTTCTTGTAAATTAAAACGTGAATTTGTATAAACTGAGTTGATATAAAGATATAAAGCTAGAGGCGAATTAACTGCAACGTGTAGAGTCTCTCTAATACAAGCAAGAAGCAGATGGTTTGAAGTCATTCAAAAAATAGTTCCAAATATAGGAAGTAGTGCAATTGGTTAACTGGAACGAAAACTATGGACTAGAAATACAGATAAGAAAGCGATTTTGTGATATCAATTTCTAGACTGTCCCGTTAAAAGCCAGTCTCCATCCGCTGCTCCATCCGTAATATCCCTTAGATGAATGCATGCCTTCTTTTCAACAGTTCATAACTGTCCTGGACACGTCCTTGCAACTGCTAAAGGGAAGGAATGTTAGTTCGACATTTACGTTTCCTCCCGAGATTTGTTTAAGGGGGTACCCATGTCGAGGTCGAAAAATACTCAATTTTCGTTTTTTTTTTCGGTGGTCAGGAATGAAGTGAAGTATTCGGATATTTTGGTTATTGTTTACGGTATATTTGTAGATGTCTTCTCCATTTGTTTTTAATGCACGGAAAATGATTATTACGTTGTTGATAACCGGATGCGTAGATGCTGTTTGAAAATCGGAACCATGTTGTTGGTAGCGGTTCCGAAGCAACGGGATATCAGAACGAATTCCAATGAATATTTTGAAACTTTTAATTTTCCATGAAAAATGGTTGTTTGGAAGCTACTGGCTATGGAAGCTAACGGTTATGTGACACTTTAAATAATTCATGTTTACGTGCTGATAAAAATTTTCAGCCAAATCGGTCGAGTAGAACCTGGGATATCGATACCATCAGCTGAAAAACATGGTTTTGATAAACTTTTTGAATTCGTTTAAAGGTTCATACAGCAATAATATATCACGTCGAGTGACCTCATATTTTTGGCTGTAAGTTTCCAACTATCAAATATCGAAAAATCCTTGTAGGACAATATTTCAAAAATGCAAAAAAAAACGATTTCTCCGAACTACCAGACCGGGGTACCCCCTTAATCGTATATTCTAAAACTATTATAGATGGCACCACCAGAACTAAAATTAGTGATTAAATGAAATAATTTTCGAAAGTGGTTGTAATGAATAAGCTTGGAAGACCGTACTTCCTCATGTATGTCATAGCGTCTTTTATCTATTCACCCTGACTAATCATCAAACGGTATGTTTAAAAGTTCAGCGAACTGGCCTTCTTATTACTTTCTTCACTCTAAGAACAGAAACATCGTAAAGATATTTGAAAAAATATATATAATTACACTTACTTTCCTAACTTGCCGATGTAAATTCAGCCATTCCATGTCATGTCATGCCATGCAAATTCGATTTTTGTAATTGTTCTCAGATTTTCATGAAAATTGTATGTTTTGTTCCATATCGCAAAATATTAAACCTGCATTTTTTCATTAGCGTGCCCATTTCCATTTAAGAGTGGTCCGAAAAATAAATTTTTCGCCTTTTTCCTAAATATGATTTTTTTATTCATGCTTTTTGAACTACTGGACTGATTCCGATGATTGACCTATCAAATTGAATCCAATTAGCTAGCCTTCTTTGAAAAATATCGCACTTGCACATTTTATTGAGTGTATGTTTTTTTAATGTTTACATGGTTTGATGATTAAATTAATTAGATTGAATTTAGGTAATACATTATACTGCCAATGGATGATAAGAAAAAAAGTGACTTTCGAATTTTCAAACGAGACTTTCTTAAACATGTTGATTCCCACGAAAAACTATCCTATGCAAAATTTCAGCTCAATCTAACTTCATTGACTAGTGTCGTATAGCAGTCAAAGTTTGAGTTTTTTGAAAACCGAAAAATCAGCCAAGGGGTTTTCGAGATTTTCAAAAATATATATATATTTTGATGCCAAATGTCCTCAAATTGCATAAAACGTCGAGATCACTGTCACCTCGAATTTTTTTTTTTGTCAAAAATTGAATCTCTGGTTCTTAGCCGTTTATTTCGGAATACGAGCCATAACGAATGGATAATGGATTAGGGTGCCAATGAAAACAGTCATCTTGATTTTTCATACGAGACTTCCTGCAAATCGCTGGTTTGCATGACAAAATACCCTATGCAAAATATTAGTCCGAACGAACTTCATTTACTTATGTCGCAGACGTTAAAATTTGAGTAGTGAAAATCGAAATTGGATGTCAAATGTTTTAAGATTTCATGAAACGTCGAGATGTGTTGTCCAAAATTGACTCTTCAGACGAAAAAACGACCGAGTTCCAAAAATTTAATTTTTGAGTTAATTTGTTTAATGCAATTTCAGGACATTTGGTACGAAAACTTTTTTTTTTAAATCCCGATTTCATGTAATGGAAAAATCATGTGTTGGATAATTTTTCGGATTTCAAAAAAAACTACAAACTACAGCCGTCAAGTGCGACACTAGTATATGAAGTCCGAATGAGCAGATATTATGCATAGGGTAGTTTTTCATGGGCATCAAGATTTCTAAGGAAGTTCAATTGAAAATTCGAGATGACCATTTTCATTGGCACACTATAATACATCTCTCCCAGACAAAACAACCAATTTTTACGAAAATTTGATAGCCACTGCATCAGTTTGGGATGGAATGGCTGCAATGTTAAATCCAAAAATCCAAAAAATCCGAAATTATTTTTGTCTATTCCTAATATGCCTTTTTTCAAGAAAAGATTGAATATTTCAACATTAAGATGAAAGATGATTCTATTGCGAATGGCTATTTCAAGTGCGAATTGTTTGAATTGTATTGCAGCAACATTGCAGCGGTCAGAGAGCTCTAATTTGGTTGATAGAAACAATCAAGTTTATCGTGCATTTTTGGGAGAAATCTATTAAAAACGTAGAAGAAAACACTTCACTTCTATAAAATTACTTTGTTCCATTGTTTTTATTTTTTACAACAGTATCAAGTAAACGATCTTTCGAATGAAAGCAACTTAATAGTTTTAAGTAGCTTACTTTTTATTAGAGTCATATTAAGGCAAACCGAGCCAGAAACAAGAAAAGTGCAATGACACTGTCATTGTTGAAACTCGACCATGTGTGTAAAAGGATTTTTTCATCAAATATGATCATCTATCAGCGAACCTGACACCCTGTATAAATATTCTCTGTATGTAGCAAAGGTGTTTTCTCACTTTAATGGGGTGAATCAAACATTAAAAAATTTTAAAAAACAAATAAAAATCATATGAAACAATAATAATGGTCAGCTGCATCCCAATAGGAAGTATCCCGTGTCGGGCACACGTACAGAGCATTGGAGACAGCAATATCCCAATTACGAGAACACTTGTAATACTAACCTCGAGCCAACCTCGAGCCAACCCCGAGTAATCGGTTACATATTACTAACATAGATAATAAGAAAAATTGTCAAAATATCGAACTCCCGGCCCCGTCAGGCTAACACCATATGCCATGAAAAAAAATATTTTGAAAAAAAAAACAATAAAAAATACATATTTTTTCGATTCGATTCGACAGTAAAAAAATTGGAGACTGTATATAATCGGGTTCGTCCTGTATGCACTTTTTACATTTGACATAAAACATTTATAAATATGTTAGTGTCATTCTGCACTTGGATGTTCAGCGTATTGAAAATGTCGAGTTTCGTTCCGAATGAAGAGCATTTGCGGCATTCGTTACTTCATTTTTTTTTTCATTTGAATAAATCAGCGGTCGAAGCATATCGTTTGCTTGTTTAACGTTATTTCGAGATCCCTAAGCCAAATCGTTCCAACCGAAAGAAGGTGCTCTGTGTGTGGTGGGGCCAGGAAGGATCGTACACCATCCATGAGCTACTAAAACCGGGTGAAACGGTGAATATACATCGCAACAACCGACGCAAGAAGAGGTACAAAAAGATGAAAGAAAAAAAACATTCAGTGTATATTGTTGTAAAAAATCAAATTTACTACTTTCTCATATGAATATAATTCAGTAACAGTCCATAAATTAAATCATTTTTTTTTTAATTTAATAGATTAAATCCTAATGTAAATTATAATTTTAGAAGTTCATTCGTAAAAAGACATAGAAGAACTGTGGGTTAAAAGGATTGATGTCATTTTAAGCAGTTGACTAATAAAGTTTATATCTATGTTGATGAACATTTCTTCTATACGATATTCTATGATACCACCTTGATCGAAAAGTAACCGGAATTTATTCAGGAAATGAAGAACAAAAGATTATACATTGATATTTCTCCCTTCAAAATACAGGCAAACCTGGTTTTGTGCGGGGGATAGGAACTGCACAAACAAAAATCGCATACAAAGATCGCACTAACTTTACCAGTAGCTTTAAAAATAGTGTTCGCTACGTAATACGAAAAAAAACTTTTTTTATGCGACGGATAGGAACCGCATAAAAAAAAGTTTCCTTAAGAAAACAACCCAAATCCAAATGATTCCATTCGTGATCAACATTCGATTTCCTTTTTTCACTTCAATAAGCGGCCTACTTACTTGCGCAGATCATAAAATCAACTCTTTGCTCTTTTAAATAAGCTCCTACTGACACCTTACAACAAACAAAACAGAACATAAGAATGGAAATTAGCTGACACAGTCCCTATGTAGAGCGATGGAATACATATCTATAGAAAGAAAAAAAGTAAATGCCTGATGACTTCATTTTTTTTTTCAAATACCGCACAAAAATGTTGCACAAAATAAAAACAGATGA
This sequence comes from Toxorhynchites rutilus septentrionalis, assembly GCF_029784135.1. Classification (NCBI taxonomy): domain Eukaryota; kingdom Metazoa; phylum Arthropoda; class Insecta; order Diptera; family Culicidae; genus Toxorhynchites; species Toxorhynchites rutilus. Next base: position 141,468,109 of record NC_073746.1, on the reverse strand, counting down.
CTGAGAGCGCCACACGGTGGTGATTTCGGGAGCTTTTTGATCAAGGTAGTATTCATACGACTTGTGAGAAGTGGAAAATGTGAACAAAAACTGATGAATATGCGTGTTATTGTATTTTTTGCGGTATATGTATGAAGCATTTTGAGAGTTTCATTAACGAAATTTGCTACTAGCTAGTGGTTTAATTTCGGTAGCTAAGTTGACATCGTAGCGATAATATCGGCATTCGATGCACTAAACATATGTGGGCGGAAAATTGTGAATGCTTCTAATAATTGTACTTGTGGGACAGCTGCTAGTGTGGGTAAGACAGAAAAAAGGAAGAAGGTACAATTATTCCTCTGGCGAAAGAAAGAAAAGAAAATTATTCCTCTTGCGAGTGATAAACTTCTACGGTTCGTGTATTACATTACCTGTCTGTCTTACCCTTACACCCAAAATTAATTTTTGGCACATGTTTTCGCATCCCGATTTATCACATTGAATGAACCCAAAAATAACATAAAATACGCTACTCCCCAATACTTGTATATAATCAGATTTTTCTCGATGCTGTATAACAACCAAACGACGCTGAAACACTCTCTTGGTCGCTTTCTTTTCTCCTCCTGGTGGATCGGCTCTTATACGCTCCCTCACAGTTCGAAACAAACTGAATGCGTTTCAGGTCAGGTCAGGTATTAAATCAGTCGATCCCTCGCCGTCCAGCAATGATGTTTTCCAGTCAGTGTCCTCACGACAAATGAATGCATTTCACCATCAGAGCATCGCTTAAGTATGCGATGCGAAACATTTTCTGTTGCGTGCGCATCCAATATTGGATATGAAAATATCCTGATGGGGAAGAATAATCTTCAGAAGCTTTCCTGCTAATTGCACTTGATTGAAAAATCACAAAACTAAATGTATTTGGTCGCAGTGTCGTATGGATAGAAAACATTAAAATAAACTCTTAAAATCTTCTGCGCTCCCTCACAGTTCGAAACATACTGAATGCGTTTCAGATCAGGTCAGGTAATGAATCAGTTGATCCCTCGTCGTCCAGCTCATCCAGCAACGATGTTGTCCAGTCGGTGTCCTCACGAAAAATAAATGCGTTTCACCACCAGAATATCGCCTCAGTATGCTTTTTGTCCGTGATTGAATCGAGAGAAAGTGTGGTTTATGATGAACGAAGTTAGCTTCACTACAACAGCGACAACATGCTCCAATCGCTGTTCAATTATAACTGAGTGAATTTCTTATATACCGATTGGTGATTTCAATAGCCTGTTTTGAAAGCAATTTTATGGCTGTTGAAACAAAGTTTTGGATCAAAAAGTAACAAGTATATAACGCGTATACATTTTATCTTTCGAATGAAGTGTTTATCATACCATTTCGTTCAGTTGCTTAGGAGCTATTAACGCTCAAAATCTCGGTCTCCGGCGTAACGCTTTCGTTTTCGAAACTTTGATTTTACACCCCGATATAGAAATGAAAGACGTAGTCCCACGTCAAAAGGAAAAAAAAGAGGTGTCTGCTCCCATACATACAAACATTTTTAAGCTTTTAAAACAGGTCACTAGGGGCTGTCCACATACCACGTGGACACAAAAAGCACGATATTAGACTCCCCCCTCCCTCTCCGTGGACAAGCGTGGACTTTAACAAAACCCCTTCTCCCTGATGTCCACGTGGACATTCTTAAATATTTTTTTTATTAAAAATTACCAAGTAGACACCTCGATTACACCCTTATTCCTATTCAAATTTATCAAATGTTAGATTTGGTTTCTCAGAAGGGACTGTTTCAAATGACTATTCCACTCACGCGAACAAGAAATTAGAGGTTCAAGAATTTGGAGGCGAATGAACTGAAAAGTTTAAAGCCTCTTTAAAACAAAGAATGTCAATAGGAGTTCAAGGAAGTATTCATGAATCATTTACTTGAATTTTTGCATCGAAACCACCGTGTTATTCCAACAGAATAAAGCATCATTTCATTAAAGTCGGAAGTCCTGTACATGGTCTACAGGACTGAGGCTTCGATTCTGGACTACCCTGTTTTCAAATTTCCACTAAGGATGGCCTACGAATTATAAACTTGTTATAATTCGTGGGAAATATGTTGTTGATTTTGTAAAGAAGTGACACGTAGAGTATTATTTTTTTTTAAATTGCTCAAATTTCAATTCCTCGCGAAAGTGTACATTTTTGGAAAAAGTAACGCAAGTGAAAAATTAAATCTTTGTGTTCCTATGTCTGTTCTCAGCCACCAAACCTTTTTTACCGTGCAGAACTGTAGTCAAAAACCAGGACCTTATTTTGAGGGACTGTGTCGAAAGATGGCACACGAACGAGAGTTTTAGAATATATTTTTTAAAATATAAAAACAGCATTTTAAAACACATTATTCGGTAGATACATATCTAAAGTTCACAACGAATTGAAAAAATCTTGTTTATCTTTCATTATCATACAAATTATGCATTACTGCTCTTTCAAGTAAAACTAATTCCGACCAGTATGGCACCCATGTCTAAATTGAATACGACCGCAAAGGGTTAACATGCAACTGTGTATCTATATAAACATAATCATTATTTTGACAATTTTGTACAATTTTGGTACATAGTCATGATTTGCCACTAGAGTATGCATTTTGCATGATTTATTTTGAAATGAAGAAAATCCTCTGACACCAAAACTTGAGCAAAACGGTTCAAGGAGAATGATGACGGTCCACGACCAGGAGCTTTAGCAGTGGTTCTCGTGAGTAAATTGACTAGTTGTGCACCTACACGGTGAACCAGCGAAACCCAAAATTTGATAAATTTTTGCTCAACATTGCAAAAGATAGGGGCTAATTAAAGCATAGTTCATCTTAAATCTGGACGCACTATATATTATACCACAGCAATCCTAGTGGTCGGATCTAGAATGTTTTGACAGCACTTTGTTTTGGAATGTTTCCTCTATCAGTGCTGAAAATTTCATTACGATTCGTTTTGTTTCAAAAAAGTTACACGTGATGGAAGTCGCGAAACGAAAATTAATTTTGGAAACCCACGTCAACCCACGTTTGATCTGACAAAATATTTGCAGCTGCGGAAGAAAAACCCCGGTTTTTGTGACAAACAAAACCATGGACTCCAAAATGTACAAGGAGGAGTGCCTGAGAAAACGTATTCTTCCGTACATTAGATCTCACAAAGGACCAGTAAAGTTTTGGCCAGATTTGGCAAGCTGCCACTACAGCAAAGAGGTACTACAGTGGTATCCTGACAACGGGGTGGATTTTGTCGAAAAGGACATCAACCCACCCAACTGCCCTCAATTCCGCCTCATCGAAAAATATTGGGCAATTGTCAAGCAGAAGATGAAGAAGAATGGTAGGACGACTCGGGATGCAACAGAGATGAAGAGATGGTGGAACAAAATGGCCGCTGAGGTCAGCGAACAGGGTGTCCAAACTATGATGAGTAGTATTCGCCGAAAAGTTCGAGATTTCATCAAAACCACATCGGAATAATTTTTTTGTTATTTTTGTTTTGTTGTTAGTGCAATAAAAGACCTACATTTTGAGTACATAACATTTTTATTTCGTTCACATAGCTCCGAGATAGACCCGTTTTAATGCGTCCAGATTTAAGATAAACTATGCTTTAGTGCTCGAATATTGTTTTTTTATCTAATAATTTTAGTGGATTGACTGAACTAACTCGTGTTTCCTCATATTTCAAACATTTCTGAGTCTAATTCTTATTTTGAGCTATTTTTTATAATCGTGCGTAGTAGATTGTATATAAATTCAATATTACATTGCATACGTTTAGATGCGTAATGGAGTACGATAGAATGTTTTTTAAACATAATATTAGAGTCTTGTTTTGAGAAACAAATTATCTTTTTAATTAAATTTCTTCTGGTGATACGGTAATGAAATTTAAATCGCAAATCAGTCGCAAAAAGGTTTTTCAATGAATTGCTCCTGATGTTGAATCTCAAGACGCGATTTGTTCTCAATAGCCATAATCATAAGCTTTTTCAGTCGCTCCTCTCCCATCGTTGATCATAAGTAGGTTTTCAGTCTACGAAGAACTAAAAAACTTTGTTTGACCGATGCTGTGGTTGGAGGAAGCGTTAGTATTAGCTTTGCGAATAAAACAATTTCCGGAAAAATATCGTCAAGATTGCTACCGATCAGTGTTTTTATGATCTCAGGTATTTTCTTCTCGGCCAAAGCCAAAAGGCTTCGTATAGAACACTCGCAGTTCATTTCCTAATTTCACTTTGTCAAAATTAAAGTTCTCGTTGTTGTAGTGTATGGTACAGAATGTTGGTAAATGAGAAATCTGAAGCGATTGAAGAAAATTGTATCAAAATCCAGCATGTATCCTTGCAGCCCTGGTGCGAGTGAAATCGTATCACCATCCCACTTATATGTTTCAACTATGTTGAACATCGTAGAGCTGTAGGCCCACTTGACTGCACAAGTTCGGGATCTTCTGCTGCATAAATTTCTTCAACTCGTAATCGTACTTCGGGCTTTGGATAAAGAATGGTGCCAACGAAGAGAGGAAAGAAAAACATTTCCTTGTTTCTGAAGTATTCGTGCTAGAGTGCAGAAAAACAATATTGAGAACATGAGTCTTACAATGAATATGATTAGCGTTTGGAAAAGACTTCTTTGCGATCGCCTGGATTTCTCCTTTATCTCCTGACATCACTCGAGCTCCATCATATGTTTGCGCAACCAGCTTAGCAGGTGATACGCCAAATTGATGCAGTAAACTAAACTCATTCTGAATTTATTCTGATGTTCCAGAAAATACTACCGTGGTATTTATGAAGACGGAAACCGACATATCTTTCGTAGCCAAAAAGTTACACATGTCCTTATAGTTTCCTCTATTTACAGACGTTATGCTTTCATCGTGACCTCGGTAGCTCAGCCCATGTGAACTGAGAAGACAAACTAATTCAATGAGAATGTTCATGCCTTCTCTGTTTTTCTTCACAATCGAATTATGCTTGTTTCTTACGATTTCATTAGCATGATCTAACGCATCTTCAATGCAAGTTTTCTCAAATGTGCGGCATGTCATGCTGTTGTTTGTGTGCTCTTTGGTAGCTGAATGAGTATTTATAGCGAAAGATGGATAATTCAAATCTGCATATCCTACTCTGTATAGTTCATTAAGACTTATGTCAGATGAATGTATCTTTTAATAAAAACAAAAAAAATAAAAATAAAAGTATCTCTACACTGTTTCTGCTGGGCTCTGTAATAGCAAACAAGGCCAACAAAATAGCTTACTCTTATCCCTGAACCACAAAACTACTTCGCGTCGTGAGCTGTATCATCAAAGTTCCGTGTAACTATTTTACCGTTTCTAGCACAAGTCGTTTTTAACTTGTCCAGTTTTGGCCGCGGAAAATCCATTTTCGCAAAAAGTTATTTCTTTTCCACAGTTCTTTTCGCAAATGGCCTTTCCAAAAACTCATCGACAATATACTGCCCAACAGTGTGATTTGTGATGATCTATCGCGAATCTCAATTGGCACACCGAAAAACCCTGGATGAAATTTTGTCACCTGGAGTGCGCCAATCCGACTGCGAATCTAAAGCGTGGATCTCCTCACGTGCAAAGCAAAATATGCACGATACATACGCTGATACATTGGCAATTTACTAGAGCGTGTGAGCGCCGCTCTATCTGTTCACCGAAGAAGTGCACAGAGACTGATGTCGATGACGTAATAAATCATCTGCGTCAAGCATGCTTTCAGAGAGCCGCTATATAAAAGCATCTTACGCAAAGCGCGCCTATTGTGGATCTGGATCTGGTTGTCTAAACTCGGGTTGCGAGAGAATCGAGAGAGACTATCGATGAGGAGATCTGAATCAACCCACCACCATTCTCTTCTCTTGTGCACAGAGTCCACTGCACGAAGGGTGAAGATACCAATAAAAAGATACCAATAACTTTTAATTACAACTGACATTTTTTGTAGCCGATGATAAGACAGTTTTATCATTTAAATTAGAAGCACACCATCCTACGAGAATATTCTGAGATGGTGGAGTGTTGGAATTGACCTATCTGGTCATGGGAACCATTTGAAATTTCAAGAAATTCACGAAAATGGACAAGTCCTAAGGCTAATATTTTTCGGAGGCGATAGAATGTCAATTTTATCATTTGAATTAGAAGCATACTATCCTCCGAGAATATTCTGAGATGGTGGAATGTTGGAATTGACCCATCTGGTCATGGGAACCATTTTAAATTTCAAGAAATTTACGATAATGGACAAGTCCTAAGGCTAATATTTTTCGGAGGCGATAGAATGTCAATTTTATCATTTGAATTAGAAGCATACCATCCTCCGAGAATATTCTGAGATGGTGGAATGTTGGAATTGACCCATCTGGTCATGGGAACCATTTTAAATTTCAAGAAATTTACGATAATGGACAAGTCCTAAGGCTAATATTTTTCGGAGGCGATAGAATGTCAATTTTATCATTTGAATTAGAAGCATACCATCCTCCGAGAATATTCTGAGATGGTGGAATGTTGGAATTGACCCATCTGGTCATGGGAACCATTTGAAATTTCAAGAAATTAACGATAATGGACAAGTCCTAAAGCTAATATTTTTTGGAGGCGATAGAATGTCGATTTTATCATTTGAATTAGAAGCATACCATCCTCCGAGAATATTCTGAGATGATGGAGTGTTGGAATTGACCCATCTGGTCATGGGAACCATTTTAAATTTCAAGAAATTTACGATAATGGACAAGTCCTAAGGCTAATATTTTTTGGAGGCGATAGAATGTCGATTTTATCATTTGAATTAGAAGCATACCATCCTACGAGAATATTCTGAGATGGTGGAGTGTTGGAATTGACCCATCTGGTCATGGGAACCATTTTAAATTTCAAGAAATTTACGATAATGGACAAGTCCTAAGGCTAATATTTTTCGGAGGCGATAGAATGTCAATTTTATCATTTGAATTAGAAGCATACTATCCTCCGAGAATATTTTGAGATGGTGGAGTGTTGGAATTGACCCATCTGGTCATGGGAACCATTTGAAATTTCAAGAAATTTACGATAATGGACAAGTCCTAAGGCTAATATTTTTTGGAGGCGATAGAATGTCGATTTTATATTTGAATTAGAAGCATACCATCCTACGAGAATATTCTGAGATGGTGGAGTGTTGGAATTGACCCATCTGGTCATGGGAACCATTTGAAATTTCAAGAAATTTACGATAATGGACAAGTCCTAAGGCTAATATTTTTTGGAGGCGATAGAATGTCGATTTTATCATTTGAATTAGAAGCATACCATCCTACGAGAATATTCTGAGATGGTGGAGTGTTGGAATTGACCCATCTGGTCATGGGAACCATTTTAAATTTCAAGAAATTTACGACAATGGACAAGTCCTAAGGCTAATATTTTTTGGAGGCGATAGAATGTCGATTTTATCATTTGAATTAGAAGCATACCATCCTACGAGAATATTCTGAGATGGTGGAGTGTTGGAATTGACCCATCTGGTCATGGGAACCATTTGAAATTTCAAGAAATTTACGATAATGGACAAGTCCTAAAGCTAATATTTTTTGGAGGCGATAGAATGTCGATTTTATCATTTGAATTAGAAGCATACCATCCTCCGAGAATATTCTGAGATGATGGAGTGTTGGAATTGACCCATCTGGTCATGGGAACCATTTTAAATTTCAAGAAATTTACGATAATGGACAAGTCCTAAGGCTAATATTTTTTGGAGGCGATAGAATGTCGATTTTATCATTTGAATTAGAAGCATACCATCCTACGAGAATATTCTGAGATGGTGGAGTGTTGGAATTGACCCATCTGATCATGGGAACCATTTTAAATTTCAAGAAATTTACGATAATGGACAAGTCCTAAGGCTAATATTTTTTGGAGGCGATAGAATGTCGATTTTATCATTTGAATTAGAAGCATACCATCCTCCGAGAATATTCTGAGATGATGGAGTGTTGGAATTGACCCATCTGGTCATGGGAACCATTTTAAATTTCAAGAAATTTACGATAATGGACAAGTCCTAAGGCTAATATTTTTTGGAGGCGATAGAATGTCGATTTTATCATTTGAATTAGAAGCATACCATCCTACGAGAATATTCTGAGATGGTGGAGTGTTGGAATTGACCCATCTGGTCATGGGAACCATTTGAAATTTCAAGAAATTTACGATAATGGACAAGTCCTAAAGCTAATATTTTTTGGAGGCGATAGAATGTCGATTTTATCATTTGAATTAGAAGCATACCATCCTCCGAGAATATTCTGAGATGGTGGAATGTTGGAATTGACCCATCTGGTCATGGGAACCATTTTAAATTTCAAGAAATTTACGATAATGGACAAGTCCTAAGGCTAATATTTTTCGGAGGCGATAGAATGTCAATTTTATCATTTGAATTAGAAGCATACCATCCTCCGAGAATATTCTGAGATGGTGGAATGTTGGAATTGACCCATCTGGTCATGGGAACCATTTGAAATTTCAAGAAATTTACGATAATGGACAAGTCCTAAGGCTAATATTTTTTGGAGGCGATAGAATGTCGATTTTATCATTTGAATTAGAAGCATACCATCCTACGAGAATATTCTGAGATGGTGGAGTGTTGGAATTGACCCATCTGGTCATGGGAACCATTTTAAATTTCAAGAAATTTACGACAATGGACAAGTCCTAAGGCTAATATTTTTTGGAGGCGATAGAATGTCGATTTTATCATTTGAATTAGAAGCATACCATCCTACGAGAATATTCTGAGATGGTGGAGTGTTGGAATTGACCCATCTGGTCATGGGAACCATTTGAAATTTCAAGAAATTTACGATAATGGACAAGTCCTAAAGCTAATATTTTTTGGAGGCGATAGAATGTCGATTTTATCATTTGAATTAGAAGCATACCATCCTCCGAGAATATTCTGAGATGATGGAGTGTTGGAATTGACCCATCTGGTCATGGGAACCATTTTAAATTTCAAGAAATTTACGATAATGGACAAGTCCTAAGGCTAATATTTTTTGGAGGCGATAGAATGTCGATTTTATCATTTGAATTAGAAGCATACCATCCTACGAGAATATTCTGAGATGGTGGAGTGTTGGAATTGACCCATCTGATCATGGGAACCATTTTAAATTTCAAGAAATTTACGATAATGGACAAGTCCTAAGGCTAATATTTTTCGGAGGCGATAGAATGTCAATTTTATCATTTGAATTAGAAGCATACTATCCTCCGAGAATATTCTGAGATGGTGGAGTGTTGGAATTGACCCATCTGATCATGGGAACCATTTTAAATTTCAAGAAATTTACGATAATGGACAAGTCCTAAGGCTAATATTTTTTGGAGGCGATAGAATGTCGATTTTATCATTTGAATTAGAAGCATACCATCCTACGAGAATATTCTGAGATGGTGGAATGTTGGAATTGACCCATCTGGTCATGGGAACCATTTAAAATTTCAAGAAATTTACGATAATGGACAAGTCCTAAGGCTAATATTTTTTGGAGGCGATAGAATGTCAATTTTATCATTTGAATTAGAAGCATACTATCCTCCGAAAATATTTTGAGATGGTGGAGTGTTGGAATTGACCTATCTGATCATAGGAACCATTTAAAATTTAAAAAAAAATCCACGCGAATGGTTGAGGTTTATGGCAACTATTTTTTGTAGCCGATGGAATGACAATTTTTTCATTTTTGACTTAGACGACAGGATTCTATCTCGTTTCTGAAAGGACTCAAACTGGACAAATAAAAATACTTCAAGTTAAAAGGTAATATAAAAATTTATTGATGAGACTTAAAAATTATATCATTTTAATTTTCGAACATATTTCACATTGTTTTGTAGATGGAATTTTTAGCACCATATTTGGGGCGCATCTACTGCAACACCTCCGTCCACATGATTGACATGACAAAATTAGTGATTTCAAGCTGCTGCAGTATAAACAAATTTTTATTACTGCTGTATTTAGGAGTTTTATTTTGATTTGTTTCCTCTCAGAATCCATGTTTCCTAGCCCGGTCAACGGTTTCTTCAAAAGAAAGTTTTGTGCATATTTAGCTACATATACACCACAGTTGTAGTCGTCGTTTTGCTTGTCGTGCGCAATATTTTTCGAGCCGCTTTGCCAATTGGTTGAATCAAATGGTTGATTTTTAAGTCTCCGAATAGAGCTTACTGCCTTCAAAAATTCTTCTTGTACGTCCTTCAAATATGGGGATGCTGTTTCGAGAGGATCTAAATAAAAAGTTTCTCTATTCATAAAATCAGCAATGAAGAGAACCCAATGGTTCCCTCTTCCAACTTGCTTGGTGGGTGCTTGCCCAGCTCTAACATTCAAAGGAACCACCCATACTCCCGATGTATTGGTTAGAACTGGTAAAACATAATCTCGTTTCCTATCCAATACTTCTTTTAGTTGAGTTGTATCAAACAAGTTTCTCGACATGTAAGTTGATACCAATTTTACGCTTTCGACCTCACATTCTTTTATGGCCACTGCAATTATCGCATCTAAGGTTTCTCCATCCATATATGTATGTGCATCGAGCGTTTGAAGCATTTCTGAGCTTACAATCATACTACTTACTCCTATGCTCTCATATTCTGAAGGAAACTCACCGAAATACCATTTGGTGGTAACTGGAAATTCAAATCCTTTGTCAATGAATTGATGAATAGAGGACAGATTACAGGTAGTTTCTAAATCTTCTTCTAATGATCTTTTTCTGTTGTTATCACTGTTTTCCTTTGAATCTGGGTGCTTCTGTGTTGATTGTTCAAGTTGTGTGTTTAAGCTGTTAGTTTCCTGCTTCTTTTTCTTCTTGAACAAGTGGGTTGAAGCATCTTTTTGAAAGTATGGACTATGCCATTCGTCCTCTATGTCTTCTACGTTTCCGACAAATCTGTCATATTCTGCGATTCTATCATCTTGACGTTTTTTAGCATTACTTATTCCTTTATCAGTAGCGTATATATCTTCAATGTCAAAGTCGGAAAAGTGGAACAGAGATTCAATATACGATTGTAGTTTTCGAAGAAAATGTGTTATTCTTTCGTAGAGCTGACCTTTCATAACATTGTGTTTCAATGTTCGGAAGAAGCTTTCAACCCTTGCGTTTGAAATAGTATCCGGATTCGAGTCAATTTGAGATACTATTATATTTGACCACAAACAAACCACAGGCATGTATTTTTTCAAGGCAACATCTTCCAAGAATCCTTTGAAATACAGTGGGTTCTGTGATCCTTGGCTGAGATCATCTATTTGTTTTAATGTTGTTTCAAATGTTTCTTTTAACAACGCATAAAAAGGCGATCCCAAGAAGATTTTGTCCTCATCTTTTTTTAGAATTTCTGGTTCACCGATGCCAGTATAATCAAATTTACCAGCGCTTTCTGAATCGAAGCTTGTTCTATCATTAATTTTTGCATCTAGTTCTTTTAGTGATGTCTCAAGCATTCGGTTCTCATTTGCAGATCCAAAAATGCATGTCATAATGATAAACAGATCGATTAAGTCCACTAAGTTTGTAGCACGTACAGCCAATCGCATACAGTCCATGAACTTATGTTTTATGTTGATTGGAGCAGATTTCAAGTCCTTAGAAACTACATTCATGAAATGACTGTAGCATAAATGAATGATAGTGAAATTGAGATTGAGTTCTCTTATGCAAACTTTATAACAATCTCGGATATACTCTGGTAGTGTATGGTGTTGATTATTAAGAGCCCGTATCAATCCACCAATCAGTGACCAGCTCCAATCAACACTAACAATTCTCGCTATTTTATTCAATTTATTCATAGAGCTGCCTGACTCGTACGAAGCACGAAATATATTCAACCAATTGTGGAAGTCTACTGTTTTTTGGCTTTCAGTCACAAAGGTTGTTACGGGTACACTAAAATTTGACCGGTAATTGTATGCGACCAAAACATATATTTGAACACGCTTCTCAGCTTTTGAATATCGTACAACCGATCCAGTACCATCCATGTAGAAAATAGGACTGTAAGTCTTGTTTTTTCTCAGCTCTTTGAACATTTTTGTATTAAAACAAATTACACCAAAGGGCTTTCTAAACACATTTTTGATATAAGATCCGTTATCCTCAGACATTTTTATCAAATCTTGAAAATCATCAATATCCCTGTTAAGCTTCGATTTAGCTTCACTGCTAATTTTTTTCAATACATTTTTGCTGACAATGTCTACCTTCTCGAATGGTTCCCTTTTTTTCTTTTCGTTGATCAACTTAGTTCGTAATTCAAGTGGTTTTTGGAGCTGCAGTTTTTTCATATTTATGTTTCTTTTTACTCCTTTGCAATATGCCGCTTTCAGGTTTTCCCCGTGTATCAGGGTCATAGCGACATTAACATAGACATCGACTTTATATATGTTATCACCATCCGTAACAGAAACAATTTTGAAACGATAAGATCTGCAGGTCTTGTGAGCGCAGACACCATAAAATAGCCAGCCAGATTTGTTGCAATTATGAGAATTTATATTGATTATACAATAGATATTGAATTCTTCATATTTGATTTTTAACAAATCTTCTAAGGCCACTATAAAAGGCCTTCTATGCTTTTGTTGCTTATATTTAGCATCGCCAACCTTGGTTTTGCTTTGCATTATATTATGTTGATCATAATGTTTACACATTTCAATGTTCTTCTTGTTGATGTAAAAAGAACACTCGTAAATTGAAGCACCACTATAAAGTCTTTTTGTGGCAGTTGCCCCACATTCCGCAACCTTGACATTGTATTTGATCCTGTTACTGTTGCCTTTTTCTTTTATCTCTTTTCGTAGGTTTTCAAAGTCCGTTGTATTGAACACAAGTTCAGTTACATCTACATCACTGCTATAAGTAGTATCTTGTGATTTGGTCGATCCTTCAAGATCATTGGTATCAAATGAAACAATCGAGTCTTGCATGTCGTTCGTTGATCTCTCTTGCATTTGACTTACTGATGTTTCAAAAATGCGACATTCAATTTCTGGAGCATTAAGTTCCATTCCTTTCTTACATACTTTTGCAGGAAACTCGACGGATAATGATTTTATTTCGACACGCGATAAATCTGTTCCTTTCAATAAAAATCCGAATGGAGGTTGCTGAAGAATAATACATATTAATACATGAATAATTAATTGGAAATGTCATCTTACTTCGTTATCTTTTCCCGTATTATCAACGCCGTCAAAAGTAGTACTTTGAGAGTCGGCCAATTCCTCGAAATCGTTTGTGTCAAATGATACAAATGATAATGTTCTTGTTTCGACACGTGAAGGAGATGAGTTTGTTTCGGACATATGATCTGTTTTATTTAATAAAAGCTGCTAAATAACAACTATTAATACATGAATTAATAAATAGAAATGTCATCTTACTTCATGAACTCCAACGCAGTCTTGTGGCAAGCAGGCACTTTCATTCTCAAAAGAACATTCTTTGAAATTATCGATCTATAAAAATTTGAAGTTACTGTATGGCGTGACTATTTCAAAGCAATTTGATATTTTACACTTACGTTATGACTTTCAGCGGCAATTGAATGTTCAATATTCTGCGGAAATGATTTCACATTGAAAATTTCAAAATAGTTTTATTAATTTCAGGAAGCTTATAACAATTATAAGGGTTCTCACCTTTCGTTCTGCACGATACTTCTTATATGTTGGATTACAAGCGAAGTTATTCCTAACTTTTTTTAAGTTAGGTGCGCATTTTTCGTTTAATCCCATTTCTACAAGAATTTCTTTCAGATTCTTAGAATTCAATTCGAATAGCTCATCCAACTCTTCTCTAGCGATCAAATCATTCGCTGCATCCCAACAATTCTGCAAAGTAATCTCAGGAGCAAACCGTTTTACGGATTTTCGATGTTTCATTAGAAGGCTTTTGATTACCTTCATACTAGGATAGTTCGTTTTATCTAATCCCATACGCTCCAAAATTACTTGCATGTTCTTAAAATTTAACTTGAAATCATATTCTAGGCACTTGGTTGAAATTAAACTGTTAACCGCTTCTAAACACATCTCTAAATTAATTTTATAAGAGGATGCCATCTTCACAGTACACATTTCTCAATCCTTATAGTACTCCGGTTGGAAAGGGTCTGACTAAATTTACTGTAGGAAAAAACGACACTAGTTTTCAAAGTCCAAATTTTCACTATAACTTTCTCTAATGGTTTCTAAATACACGTGGTGAATAAAAACTTATAAAGATGGATCATATGCTGCTCTGCTACTTTTATACTCCCTGAAATTGGTGGGGTGTTTGTCCTGTCGGCTTCGCTCGGTTAGCTCGGGTGATATTAGTTTGTTGTGTTGATACTGCTTTCATCTCACTTTCGCACGTCTCTGGGTGATGCAATGGAATGACAGGTCATGTCGCAACACGTATGCGCTCGCTCCGCGTGGCGCAAACAGTAGATATTATCGTCTATTACTGCTATTAATCACCTAATATTATTCTATACACTAACTTAACGAACCAAAAAAATAAACACCCTTATTCTTGTTTTCGAACGAACACAAAACGTTCGAAAGAATGCCTCATTCGTATCCTTGGTTTCGTACGAAAGAAATCTATCCGTTCGAACATTCGAACATCGTTCGTTCGAACGAATTGCCCTATCCTCGTTTTCGTACGAAAGTGTTTTTTCATCGGTCAGTCAAACGACACTTTTGAGTAGCGAATCAGATGAAGCGTAGAAGAAAATTTAATCGATGTTTACGTTTTTGTGGTTTATTCAGACGCATAAAATACTCAAATTGATTTTCTCTAATGTTTATTTTAATTAGGGTGGGAAATTTCTATAGAAGCAGATAAAAAATATATAGACATGATTTCTTGATCTGTCGATATTTTCAATTTCGCTGCCGGAGAAAATCGTTTGGTCGTCGAGGATTAAATGAATTGCTGCTCGTTTGTGTTGAACAGGTGAACAATAATGGCTTGAGAGTTTTTAACCTGTCCTCAATTACCATCGCCAAGGTTCGAGCCATACAAATTAATAGTTTAGTTAAACGTTTTGTTTCTGAAAAAAATAATACGTGAAAATTGATGATAATTACTTAGTAGAATATCGACATGCTGAAATTTAAACTGCTTAGCCGGATGATTTTCAATTTTTATCCGTTGAATCCATTCCACGTACCGTGTTTCATCCCTTTTGATTATGAAATGATATTCCTGGTCGACATCTCTTCTTATAATAGGAAACAACGGAAATTATGTGACTGTTGGATTTCGCGTTATGATCATAGGCTTTAGTATCACTAACGCAAATTTCTCCATATTTTCATACCAATTCGTTCAACTTTTCAGACCCATTTATCATTGGGTTCTGGTGGAAACATTCAGAAGCTCTTTTAATAATACATTTAAAGAACATGTAGCAATAGTTTCTATTCATGTTTTTAAAAAGTGAACTCAGGGGTATGAATGCCACACAGAAAAAAGCGCAATTTTTATTATGAATTAATTTTGTCGTAATAAAATTTTTACTGAAGTCATAGATTAATACAAACTGAACCTACCTCAATTTCCATGCATTCGTCGGATTCCAGCTGTATTCCACTTTCAATATCATCACAACTCATCGCAATCGTTTCATTGCCGAACGAAAATTCGCCACGGCGCAACTCCGCCACCGAATATTTTCATTACGATTCGGCGCTAGAGTACGTGCTCCCGTGGCCGAGTGGTTAGCGTCCCACACTATCATGCCGGGGGTTCGGGTTCGATTCCCGTTCTGGTCGGGGGATTTTTCGTGAAAGAAAATTCTTCCGGCTTGCACTGTGGTCACGCGTATTCTAGAGCTTGCCCCTCCAGAGTACATTCAAGGCGTGTTATTCGGCATAGAAATCTCAACCAAGCACTACTAATAAAAATGACGCAAGTAATGCTGCGTTGAGAAGGCAAAAGTTTCACTGGAACGGTAGTGCCATCCAAGAAGAAGAAGAAGCTAGAGTACACAACTTCACTTTGGTGACTTAAGATAATAGCGCTGACTTAGTATTTTTTTTATTTTGCGCTTTTTTATGTCGAAATATTTTTCAGTGTTGATCTTAACGCCTACAGAAAATGTATAGCAGACCAGGAGACAGACACTTCTGTCGTCAAAAATTTCGGCGGTCGACGCCATATTTGAAAATGTCGACGCCGGTTTTTTTCAACAAGAAAAATGGGGCCAACGGCGACCGCCGCTAGCTTATTTTTCTAGTTGACTCGATCGGCTACGGATGTTTTTAGTTCATTCAAGTCTGTTCAGAAGATCGGGACTATCCTGTACCGCCTAGTATGGAAACGACCCCGTGTTAACACTAGATTTACCAGCTATTTATATATACCTATTTCTACCAGCACCAGTCAAAATGACTGGTGTATAAGAAAAAATGAATATTGTGGTTCCAGTCTGTACTATTACTTATCAAATGGCGAAAATAAGTTGAACAATATTAATTGTGATAGATAAATGGACTAATAGACATTGTCAAATAACAAAACACTTAATTGTTTACAGTTTGTTGCTCACAATAGATTTTGCAGTGTATACACTTTCTACATAGACTTTTTTTGCATTTATTGCAAATATTTGTAGTCTTATTGTTATTAAAATATTCTATTTGACACCATTTGCGTACAGAAACAGTGCCATTTGTAGTTGGTATATCAGCTTCGTGTGGTATTTGCCTTGAAGTCTGATATTCTGAAGCAAGTTCTTTTGCTAATTGAAACAGAAAGTCTTCTCGTGAGATATTTTCTCCTGTTATGTTTTGTTCAATATCCAGCTATTTCTTCCGGCTGAAACTAAATTATTGAAAAACAGTTGAAGTGGTCACCTTCTGGAACCTGATTTCCATTCGATCAGTGACATCGACGCCAAAATATGTCTGGTTGCCAATAGAAGCGCGTATCGTTCCAAGCAACGAAGTATTTTGAGATCTTAATTTTAACGCCAAAGGAATACTTGTAAAAAATATCAGTTTTACGCTCCTTCATGGTATACGGTTCAAGAAATTTCATTACGACAAATTTGCATAGGGGGATTGATGCATTTCGAGTCTCGCTTTTTCCTAAATAAGGAAAGCCATTTATCACATATTTCGTCTCTACATCAGACGCCAATTAGAATTTTATGCTAAATTTATGGGGTTTGTTTGGAAAATACTGAGTAAATCTGCATCTGGCCTCCGATGGAAAAAGTTGCTTATCCCCGGTAATATAAGTTCATCCCCTGTTTGAAGCTATTTCCTTCGTACGCCCCACGCGCGCACAATATTGCAAGAGATGCCTTCAATTTTTCTTGTGTAATTGTCCACTTTTTTCCAAAACTCGAGAGGCTTCTAACTCTGTACAAATTCGTATATGTTCCAAAATATGGTTATCAATCAGTAATTGGAACGCACTACTTAGATTCCCGTTCATAATATTTCTTTCAGCATGTGCTGTTGGACCGTGTACATCTTTGAAATTACTATGAACTAGTAATCTACCAGCAACACCTCCTTCTTCAATTCTCGTTCAAATAGTTCCGTCTAAAGCAATTTCAGTTTGCTGATTTGGTACGCTTGATTGGAATTTTTACGCAACCACTGTCGCTTGGCTCATCTATATTGTCATCATCAGGAATTTCCTCATCACTACTCTCGATAATAGCACTGTTATCATCACTTCCTTGAGAATCAATTTTTCTATCTAACAAATCATCGCCGCTGTCGTATAATTCACTTTCCACATCTGAACATTCCAGAGGTATGCTGGTTGCATTTTCTAAATATGCAGAACATTTTCAGGGGCTGACAATTGCTGTCAAAATATGTTGAAATTAAAACGCTCTCATACATTTCTTCATAGAAACATGCACCAGTCAGTTTGACTGGTACTGGTTTAAATGTCAATAACAAAAAAATATATTTGTTAGTAATAAATATTAAGTAACATTAAGTTTATAAAATGTTTTTTCTACTTATAGCTACAAAAGTCATAACATCATTTCGGAAAGCAAATGTAATATGTCGTAGGAATTTTAAATTGAAATTGCACGACCAGTCAAAATGACTGGTCTGGTAAATCTAGTGTTAAATAAGTTGCAAGTGGTTGCTCACGGAAGTTACGAAGGCTAAATTCGCGTTCAGTGGATTCAGTAGTAGATGTATATGTATGACAGAAGTGGAGAAAAAGGAATGAAAATGAACAATCGATCATTACCAGAAGTGATGACAACGCGGTTAGATCCAGGAAAAAATCAATACAGTTTTTTTTTATATAATTACGCCTAATTGATCTACTGATTGTAGGACGTATTCTATTCATTTAAAGTGAATACTCACGGGAAAAAGTATGGCGAAATAAGATTTAAATTAATAACAATTTGCAGAACAAGATATTTTTCTCTAGGCTCAATCTGAGAGGAGAACTTGAATTCCATTACTCAGTGGGTTAGGTATTACCTCTGACTACCAAGGAGTCGCAAAGAAAACCCTATTGTAAGATTTATATCACTTGAAAGCATACGTTTACTTATAATAAAAATACTTCAGCTTCAAGTCGTCTGAACGAGACTGATCTGAGGAGGTTTCTTATTCAGAAAATCGGAACAAAGTCGAATGATTAATATCACTCGATAATAGTCGATTTCAACTTTTTTTTCGTAAATTTAAGCCGGGAGTCTCGAGTCATGGTTAAGAAGTGTTCTCGATGCATCGATTTCGCGAACTGAAAATTAATATCGACTAGCATTTCCGAAAATACTAGACTATCCCATGTTGTAGGTTGCTCAACCGATCAAAAATTCGTTTCCTCATATATTTTCTCAAATATTCTTAATTTTTTAAGCACTTTTTTGTGAGAATATGATGAGATTTTACAATAAAACATGAAACAATATTTTGGAATGGGTTAATCACGTTTTGGAATCGGCGCCTATCCGGCTCGACTAAGAAAATCTAGAACTGGACTATAATATTGATCGGCTAAATTTTAGAGAAACTTAGTTTATTCGACCCAAAAAATTATTTTCTTTTTGAATATTTTTTCATTGACCGATGTAATATTTGGTCCAGAGATGTAAGCTGATTTACATTTAAGCCGCGATTCATTAGCCATCGAAGCAAATTAATTGGTCGACTTAAGCTGACTTTCTTGTTATGAACGATCAATTTTTGAAGCCGCCATTCAAATTCAAAAACGATTATTTTAGCAGTAGATGCCGGTTTGATGACTAATGGAAAGACTCGTGTGTCTAATTAAAATGAAAAAAATGTCATTCCATCGCCTCCAAAAAATATCAGCCTTAGGACTTGTCCATTTTTGTGAATTTCTTGAAATTTCAAATGGTTCCCATGACCAGATGAGTCAATTCCAACACTCCACCATCTCAAAATATTCTCATAGGATGGTATGCTTCTAATTCAAATGATAAAATTGACATTCTATCGCCTCCGAAAAATATTAGCCTTAGGACTTGTCCATTATCGTAAATTTCTTGAAATTTAAAATGGTTCCCATGACCAGATGGGTCAATTCCAACATTCCACCATCTCAGAATATTCTCGGAGGATAGTATGCTTCTAATTCAAATGATAAAATTGACATTCTATCGCCTCCGAAAAATATTAGCCTTAGGACTTGTCCATTATCGTAAATTTCTTGAAATTTAAAATGGTTCCCATGACCAGATGGGTCAATTCCATCACTCCACCATCTCAGAATATTCTCGTAGGATGGTATGCTTCTAATTCAAATGATAAAATCGAAATTCTATCGCCTCCAAAAAATATTAGCCTTAGGACTTGTTCATTGTCGTAAATTTCTTGAAATTTAAAATGGTTCCCATGACCAGATGGGTCAATTCCAACACTCCACCATCTCAGAATATTCTCGTAGGATGGTATGCTTCTAATTCAAATGATAAAATCGACATTCTATCGCCTCCAAAAAATATTAGCCTTAGGACTTGTCCATTTTCGTGAATTTCTTGAAATTTCAAATTATTCCCATGACCAGATGGGTCAATTCCAACACTCCACCATCTCAGAATATTCTCGTAGGATGGTATGCTTCTAATTCAAATGATAAAATCGACATTCTATCGCCTCCAAAAAATATTAGCCTTAGGACTTGTCCATTATCGTAAATTTCTTGAAATTTAAAATGGTTCCCATGACCAGATGGGTCAATTCCAACACTCCACCATCTCAAAATATTCTCGGAGGATAGTATGCTTCTAATTCAAATGATAAAATTGACATTCTATCGCCTCCGAAAAATATTAGCCTTAGGACTTGTCCATTATCGTAAATTTCTTGAAATTTAAAATGGTTCCCATGACCAGATGGGTCAATTCCAACACTCCACCATCTCAAAATATTCTCGGAGGATAGTATGCTTCTAATTCAAATGATAAAATTGACATTCTATCGCCTCCGAAAAATATTAGCCTTAGGACTTGTCCATTATCGTAAATTTCTTGAAATTTAAAATGGTTCCCATGACCAGATGGGTCAATTCCAACACTCCACCATCTCAGAATATTCTCGTAGGATGGTATGCTTCTAATTCAAATGATAAAATTGACATTCTATCGCCTCCGAAAAATATTAGCCTTAGGACTTGTCCATTATCGTAAATTTCTTGAAATTTCAAATGGTTCCCATGACCAGATGGGTCAATTCCAACATTCCACCATCTCAGAATATTCTCGGAGGATAGTATGCTTCTAATTCAAATGATAAAATTGACATTCTATCGCCTCCGAAAAATATTAGCCTTAGGACTTGTCCATTTTCGTGAATTTCTTGAAATTTCAAATTATTCCCATGACCAGATGGGTCAATTCCAACACTCCACCATCTCAGAATATTCTCGGAGGATGGTGTGCTTCCAATTCAAATGATAAAATTGACATTCTATCGCCTCCGAAAAATATTAGCCTTAGGACTTGTCCATTATCGTAAATTTCTTGAAATTTAAAATGGTTCCCATGACCAGATGGGTCAATTCCAACATTCCACCATCTCAGAATATTCTCGGAGGATAGTATGCTTCTAATTCAAATGATAAAATTGACATTCTATCGCCTCCGAAAAATATTAGCCTTAGGACTTGTCCATTATCGTAAATTTCTTGAAATTTAAAATGGTTCCCATGACCAGATGGGTCAATTCCATCACTCCACCATCTCAGAATATTCTCGTAGGATGGTATGCTTCTAATTCAAATGATAAAATCGAAATTCTATCGCCTCCAAAAAATATTAGCCTTAGGACTTGTTCATTGTCGTAAATTTCTTGAAATTTAAAATGGTTCCCATGACCAGATGGGTCAATTCCAACACTCCACCATCTCAGAATATTCTCGTAGGATGGTATGCTTCTAATTCAAATGATAAAATCGACATTCTATCGCCTCCAAAAAATATTAGCCTTAGGACTTGTCCATTTTCGTGAATTTCTTGAAATTTCAAATTATTCCCATGACCAGATGGGTCAATTCCAACACTCCACCATCTCAGAATATTCTCGTAGGATGGTATGCTTCTAATTCAAATGATAAAATCGACGTTCTATCGCCTCCAAAAAATATTAGCCTTAGGACTTGTCCATTATCGTAAATTTCTTGAAATTTAAAATGGTTCCCATGACCAGATGGGTCAATTCCAACACTCCACCATCTCAAAATATTCTCGGAGGATAGTATGCTTCTAATTCAAATGATAAAATTGACATTCTATCGCCTCCGAAAAATATTAGCCTTAGGACTTGTCCATTATCGTAAATTTCTTGAAATTTAAAATGGTTCCCATGACCAGATGGGTCAATTCCAACACTCCACCATCTCAAAATATTCTCGGAGGATAGTATGCTTCTAATTCAAATGATAAAATTGACATTCTATCGCCTCCGAAAAATATTAGCCTTAGGACTTGTCCATTATCGTAAATTTCTTGAAATTTAAAATGGTTCCCATGACCAGATGGGTCAATTCCAACACTCCACCATCTCAGAATATTCTCGGAGGATAGTATGCTTCTAATTCAAATGATAAAATTGACATTCTATCGCCTCCGAAAAATATTAGCCTTAGGACTTGTCCATTATCGTAAATTTCTTGAAATTTCAAATGGTTCCCATGACCAGATGGGTCAATTCCAACATTCCACCATCTCAGAATATTCTCGGAGGATAGTATGCTTCTAATTCAAATGATAAAATTGACATTCTATCGCCTCCGAAAAATATTAGCCTTAGGACTTGTCCATTTTCGTGAATTTCTTGAAATTTCAAATTATTCCCATGACCAGATGGGTCAATTCCAACACTCCACCATCTCAGAATATTCTCGGAGGATGGTGTGCTTCCAATTCAAATGATAAAATTGACATTCTATCGCCTCCGAAAAATATTAGCCTTAGGACTTGTCCATTATCGTAAATTTCTTGAAATTTCAAATGGTTCCCATGACCAGATGGGTCAATTCCAACATTCCACCATCTCAGAATATTCTCGGAGGATGGTATGCTTCTAATTCAAATGATAAAATTGACATTCTATCGCCTCCGAAAAATATTAGCCTTAGGACTTGTCCATTATCGTAAATTTCTTGAAATTTAAAATGGTTCCCATGACCAGATGGGTCAATTCCAACATTCCACCATCTCAGAATATTCTCGGAGGATGGTATGCTTCTAATTCAAATGATAAAATTGACATTCTATCGCCTCCGAAAAATATTAGCCTTAGGACTTGTCCATTATCGTAAATTTCTTGAAATTTAAAATGGTTCCCATGACCAGATGGGTCAATTCCAACATTCCACCATCTCAGAATATTCTCGGAGGATAGTATGCTTCTAATTCAAATGATAAAATTGACATTCTATCGCCTCCGAAAAATATTAGCCTTAGGACTTGTCCATTTTCGTGAATTTCTTGAAATTTCAAATGGTTCCCATGACCAGATAGGTCAATTCCAACACTCCACCATTTCAGAATATTCTCGTAGGATGGTGTGCTTCTAATTTAAATGATAAAACTGTCTTATCATCGGCTACAAAAAATGTCAGTTGTAATTAAAAGTTATTGGTATCTTTTTATTGGTATCTTCACCCACATATATACGTAATTTTTGTGCACTAATCGATGTGCACTGACTGGGGAGAGCATAGAATAAATGGTACAAAATAGAAACCAATATACGTAATTCTGCACAGTGCGTGGACTGGGAGAGCCGTATGTTTTTCATACTTTCCAGACGTTTTTTTTTTGAGCTCTAGTCTGTGCATAGCAGAGTAGGAGCGTTTCATATTTTTGACGTAGAACTACGTCTTTCAGGAAGGGTGCCAAATCAGAAAACAGGTCACGTTTTTATGAAATAAAGTTAACGTTAATAACAATTTTCACTGTGAACGAATCCTCATGATTTGCATACCAATCGAATCGGAAATTTTCTAAGATTCGTTTGATATGCTTCGCTAATCTCCTACTGGTTTAAATTCATGAAAACTGGAAGAACTTCCTTTTTTTCCATACATTTGTTCTGCGAATTCGTGTGCTAACTCTGCCCGTATTTCGAATGCTTATAACTCGAACATTCCTTAATAGATCGGGAAGATGTTTGCATCAATTAACAGGAAAAATTTCTCCGCGTCTATCACAATTAATAAAATGTTATTTTTCATGAGATAAACAATTGAATAACTGTACAATGTTGAGCGTTATGTAAACGCCCTAACTGCCAAGTTTTGATTGGCCCGATTTACGGTTTCCCCAACACAGACTTCAAAATCGATGTACCTGGGGGAATCCGCTTTGCAAATATACATGTAAGTAGGGGGTATTTTTTGGTTCCCATCGAGCTGTGTTTCTCTAACACGGACTACAAAATCAATGTGCCTGAGGGAATCCGCTTTGTCAAAACATGCAAGTCGGGGTATTTTTTCCCACTGAGCTGTGTTTCCCTAACACGTAATTCAAAATTATTGTGCCTGGAGGAATCCGATTTGCGAATACATGGAAGTCGGGGGTATTTCTGGTGTTGATTATTTTTGTACTCGCTGGTCGTTGTGCAGACCGGAATATGTTTCCTTAAAACGAACATTTAAACTGATAAGCCTGGGAAAATCGTCATTTTAGATACTAGAGGTGAATGAACTTTCGCGGTTCGAGAACTACGTAAACATGAGATGTGCAATAATTTCGGAGGGAAATGTAAAATACAATGATCGTTTGACAAATCTTCCGTTAACATATTTTGGTAGTCCTAGGCATATCAAACGTAAAAGGACGTTCATCAAATTTATTTGTAACGAAGAACATAATATATTCCAAAAATTTCGATGCATTCTAAAATAATATTCGAAGTGGTAAACAAATGAATTGCATAATATAATTGCGTAGTTCTACGTCCAAAATATGCGGTCGTGTCCTAGATACAACCCATTTCAATTTTTTTCTATTTAAATATTAGGTTGTGCAGTGCACGAGGTGCACATATGGACGAGACGCCACTGAGCTTTAGTCATACTGACCTTTGGAAGAAGATTGTTTGGACCGATTAGAGTAAGTTTGAGGTTAAAAAAACACAAAGAAATGACAGCCTGAAGTCTGAGCTATCCAGCCTACTCAAGCAACAGTTAAACACGGTGGAGAATCGTTTCTTGTGAGGGGTTGTTTTTCTTGGAATGGGGTGGACAATCTCGTCAAGATTGATGTGAAGAAGACTGCTGAGTCCTACGTCAATGTCTTGGAGTAAAACTTAAGGCCGTCACTCAGGAAAATAAATATGAAAGCTATATCTCCCAACAGGACAATGTTCCCATTTGAAAATGAATACAAACAATGGCTTGTTTATATCCTTTCCATTGTAAGAAATACGTTCCTTTCCAAATTAAATCATGAAAAAGTATTTTGCGTAATGCTGTTTACTTTTCTTCTTTCCAACACTGAACATAGGATATTTAGGAACTTATCGAGAAGCTCTTGATCAACCTGGTAAATCTTCACAAACTACTTTATGATTGGTTCTCTGACACCAAATTGCTAGATTATTTACTTCCATAGCAATTTGATTTTAAGCGTCTTCAAAAACCACGAATTCTACCATTGTGTTCACACTAACAAGTGTTTGAAAAAAAATCAGACAGCTCAAACTTTTTATTGTCAAATACGCAGAACAAGCATGATAGGAAAGTTCGAAAATTCTTGAAAATGAAAAACAGATTTCGTTGATTTTTAAATATAGATGTGATTGTTTTTTTTTATTCAAATATTTCTTTCACGTATCCACGTGGACAACTGTTTTGTGTAAAAACAAAACTGTAACGAACTGCATTTAAGTTTTGCAAAATGCAAAATGATGGTTCAATGATGGGCTGAGAATCGCTCGTATGTTACACGTGCATACAAAATATCCAATTCAATTGGAGAAAACAAATCCATCGCAAAGCTTTTTCAAGTATTGATCATTCGAAAACAACTTAAATAGAAAGTTCCACCCCAGTTGGCCGAGGGCAGCATAAATATATCACCGACGGCGAAGAGTTGGCGGAGCTAACAAAGCAGCGACTGAGTAAAGTTCTGCGGTTTCCAGACCCCGTCGACTTCCCCATAACTGCGAGACAGCGCAGTTCATAAATCATTAACGGTGGTGGTCACACGCTGCCGAAACAATGGCTCTCACCGAAAGCATACACACAAGTTTTCCCTCTATTGCACGCGGACAACGATCAAGTTACTGTTTTTCTTCGTGGAAAGTTTTAAAAGATTAGTTGGCGAGGGAAAAATGAACGACTGCATCGGGGGTACGGATGCAGGAGAGGACTTGAAAGTTCTTGGAAGTTTTTCTGTCTCCGGAGCTTTGATTAATGATGATGGTTTCGAAAATTGTCGTTCTTTTCATAATACTATTCATTTTGAATATGCGAAGAGAAGGAACAGTTTAACTATAAATCTAGTATCGTTGTGCAGTTGTGCACGTTTAATTATTTAAAATCTAGCAGAACTCCCGGCGTGTAAGTACAGGTTTGATGCACCCGTCGAACCGTATTAATATTTCAATATTCCGTTCTCAAAGCAGCACAGCCGCGATTACCGTAATTAGAATTGTAATTTGTTCTAATAAATGTTGCGTCTATTGATTGCTAAATTGCACACCCCGCCGTTGTAATCTGCGAATAGATTTAACGAGCCGAGTCTGCGCTGTTCGCGCGCCTACATGTGTAGACGTTCTCCGCGAGACAATCAATTGAGCTGTAATTATTCTTCCCTGGCAAGTAAAACCGGTTTCTCGTGAGGGCAAACTTTGCAAAACTTTATCCGAGTGAGCGGCAGCTCCTCATCATACCTGATGTTCTGAGATGCTAATGATTGTGTCTGCCGCATATGATCATTCCGAAATTAATTAGGATGAGCACAATAGGTGCACACCACCACAATGGGCGAGCCAATCTCTCGGGGTGGACGGATATTTATTAGCGCACGACGACAGGACGACACTGCTTTGCGGGATGCCTGCCCAACAAAGGCCTCCAAAGGAATCAATCTTGCTATTCGCTGGCAAATTATCGCTTATTATATGCTACAGAGTGATTTGATCGGCGGTGGCAACGATACCGGTGCTCATGAGACATACGGACGCTCGCCTTTTACCGGGGAATACTGACCGTAAATCTTGAAACAACTAGCTGCACAGGCAGGGATATGGCGAAAAACAGCAGCAGCTCAATTGACACAGCTCTACTACCGTCGTAATAATGAGTGATGCAAGAATAATGCAATGCACACTGCACGGCCTGTGTGTGAGATGTGTAGGATCACCTGGCAAAGACTGCTGCTGCCGCGAACTCGATTGTCGATTGTTGCTTATTCACGTGGAGGAGGAGGAAGAGGAGTGGGTGGAAAGCCAGGAGTCAACCTGAAGCGAGATTTTTACGATTGCATTACTTAGCGGCAGCGGCAGCAGCTGTGGTTACGCAACCTTGTCGATAGTCAATTTTCCATGTGAGTAATGTGTGAATCTCAGACACGAATTCGCCTGGATACCGGTGGATACCGGAGAGATGTGTAGGTGCTTGTTTCGATTAATGTGGTTAGATTATACGTGCCGACTTCTAATGCAAACGACCCACTGCGCAGCGGAATTACGACATGCATTAATGCATTAGTACTGTTTGTTGGAATCAAGGTTGTTTGGGTTGTGCGCGGAGGATCACTAACGATGCGTTCAAGGTGAAGTCGATCTCCACAATACACTAAACTCATTGATCTAGAGCAGCGGTACTCAACACTGTACTCATGACACGACAATGTAGAATAGAACTACGAAACTATTGTCGACGAGAACAAATATTAAAGAAATTTCATTATAAAACTCTTGGATACAAATATTTGATAACATTACACAATGATCCAGGAGATCTATTTAAGTGGAAATTAGCATTTAGAGATTAGCTCTTTCATGGTGACCCTAACGTAACTCAGAAAAAAGGCGCTATATCGGTTATTTCAAGAATAGAATAAAACTTTGTTCTACAAAGATATCTCAAATAACTACAACTACAACATTGTCGAACAATGAACACTTCTATCTATAAAGATAGGAAAGTTAGGTTTTTTATTTCATCGACAATTTTGGTCACCCTATTTTTGATAATATAAAAATGAGCGCTCTATCATATGTAACAACTTTGTCGAAGGCAGTTTTTGTCTAGAGAATAACTTACGAGCTCTAAATGCTAATTTCCACTTAAATACACTTCCTGGACCATTGTGCATTGGCAACGGTCTATAAATGAATGATTTCACTGAATGGGATAATCTCTGCCTTGAGCACTGAAACTGAAACACTGATCTTCTTAAAAATATAAGTAGTTTTTCAGTATTTCTTAGCAACATTACATCTCCAACGCAGGAGGAAACATCTCAGAAGACGCGGAATAGGCAATAGCATCGAAACAAATTTTCATCTTCAGTTTACCACCAAAGAACACAACTCTCAACCCTGAAAAATACCTTACGTGTGTTTCAATCCGGAAACAATTATTGAAATCACGAAAAATGGATGATCAATTGAAAAAAAAATCACAAATATATCATTCACGATTTATCAGTCATCCAGCTAGCGACCTAGCGACCGGCAGCACCGGCTTCCAAATGGTATTTCTCGAGACCGAGTTGTTTGAAGCCTCAAACCTCTATAATTCAAAACAACATCAATACACCAATAAATCCAAACACACTCCTGAATTCACAGAATCTCCCTTCAGCCAAAAATAAATATAAAATAGATTTTTAGAATGCATTTGAATTTCAAAAATAAATTTTTAGTCGAAAGTCAGGACCACTAACTGAAAAGGACCGATGGGTTTACGTTGTTTTGTAAAAGCAGCTGAAGATGGTTGTTTCATGATTCATTTTTCAATACACGCGCTCAGAATAATACAGATAACGCACCCAGTAACCGACGTTATCGAGTAAAACCGACAACGTACAGGGTAACTTCGATATAACGTACGTTTTACTTTCAAAATTGTATGTTGTATCGAATTGTACGTTATATCGAAACATCATGAAGAACTCAGAAACATAACTTATATTACTTTATTTTGTTGCTGTTTGAGTAAGGGTAACGAATAAATTCAACTCGAAGACGAAGCCAATCTTTCTCATAATATATACCTTCGTACTATTGATTAAAATTTGATTAATTTAGAATCCGGAATCACAAAACAGTTGTACTTCGAGATTGGTTAAAAGTACAAATGAAGCTTTAGTATCAAAATACATATAATTTATTGTTCTTTCAGAAAAACTATATTCAAAAAATATTTCTTGTGTACTTGAACTTGTGTACGTTTTATCGAGGGTACGTTATAACGAGGGTACGTTATTTCGAGGTTTCCCTGTACGTCCTATTTTATAATTCTCTTCCGATTTGAGTCTGCTCTACACTATGCTTGCTTCTTGCATATTCTGAAAATGCATTCTGTGGCGAAAAATATTATTCAACACAATAGCAAAATAGAAACTAAGGTTGGTCAGGGCGAGTACAATACTTAGAGAACTTTCACTGACAGTCAACGACATGCATCGACAAATCCTGACTAAGATGTACTGTCGAGCAGGTACTTATACAGCCATTCCATGCCAAACCGATAGAGTGGTTCTCATATTTCCGTAAAAACTGATAGTTTTGTTCCTTTTCGCAAAATATTAGACACGTTTTTTTATATATTTTCGTTAGGGTGACCATTTCGATTTTAGGGTTGTCCGAAAAATCATTTTTTTCCATCTGTTTCCAAAAAATTACTTTTTTCGAAAATTCATAACTTTTGAACTACTGGATCGATTCAGATCTTCAATATATCAAACTAAAGCTAATCAGCTGGTATTTTTCAGAAAATTACTAGGCTTACAAAAATGTTAATTTAGTTTTAGTAATTATTGTTTGTTTTTGTTTTTTGTTGTACCATGTAGGTTTAGAACCAGGGGGCGCTATATTTTTTTTTCCTGAAAGTTGAGGTTTTTTTACATAACATATTCAAAATTCAGAGATGGGATTTTTGTCTTTTTTAAATTATGATTTTTTAAAGTTAACCGATGATTAAAAAAAAAAATTTTTTTCTCCTAGACACTTTGTCTTCTGACACTGACACTGATCACTTTGTCGAACTGACAAAGAGGTATTTTTATCGAAATTTTGCTGAAATTATGCACCCCAAACGTAATGCCCTCGCTTTAGAAAATTTAAACTTGCACCCCAGTACAGACTCAAATATGATGTGATGCAAAAATACAGAGGCACTCTTCACCAGACGGCATCCAAATCGAAGTGGTTCTCCACCTAGCATACTGTGCGATATCTATCTTTCATTATTCTTTAGAATCGAGCAAAACCACTGTATGTTTCACATCAGCATCAGTTCAGATGTTCTGAACTATAGAGTTCGTTCGCCTCTGCCTTGAACAATACCAATTTGGAAAACTAAACTAAGCGGAGCTAAGATTGCAATATTTTCTCTATCCACATTGTCCGTAAAACGAATGCTCCATTTGTATTTCGAGCGACCAATTTTGCTCGTCTGGTTAGCATCGATATTTAAATATTGTAACTCGCTGATACAAATTCGGACACGCGAATACGGTAGGAAAATGTGTACTCTTTCAATGTTCCTTAATTTAAATCATGGATTAGGGACGTAAAATGTGTAGACGGATTTCACGCCAACTCGACTTGACATTGGCAGCAACATGCCAGATTGTAGTGAAACGTTGTGGGTGTGAAAACATTGGTCATTTAAGCAACTTTGCATACTTGAAATATCCAAATATGAATTAGACTACTTTTTGAGAAGGGCCAAAATTGTTCACTTAATTTTTTACAATAATTTATAACTCAAAAACTATAATACCTACAACATTCTGGTCATAGAATGAAATGTAGGAAATTGTTTGAGTTTTCATAAAAAAATACCATTTTTTTACGTAGAACTACGTCTTTCAGGAAGGGTGCGAAATCAGAAAACAGGTCACGTTTTTATGAAATAAAGTTAACGTTAATAACTATTTTTACTGTGAACGAATTCTCATGACTTGCATACCAATCGAATCGGAAATTCTCTAAGATTTGTTTGATATGCTATACATTACAACTCGCAAATCTCTAAACGGTTTAAATTCATAAAAACTGGATGAATTTCCTCTATTCCCATACATTTGCTCTGCCGATTTGTGTGCTAACACTACCCGTATTTCGAATGCTTATAATTCGAACATTTCTTAACAGATCGGAAAGATGTTTGCATCAAGTGATACGAAATATTTCTGCGCGACAATTAATAAAATATTATTTTCATGAGATGAACAATTGAATAACTGTAAAATGCGAAGCGTTATCTAAACGCCCTAACTGCCAAGTTTTGATTGGCCCGATTTACGGTTTCCCCAACACAGACTTCAAAATCGATGTACCTGTGGAAATCTGCTTTGCAAATATACATGCAAGTCGGGGGTATTTTTGTTCCCACCGAGCTGTGTCCGTGTCCCTAACACGGACTTCTAAATCAACATGTCTGGGGGAATCCGCTTCATCAAAACATGCAAGTCGGGGGTATTTTTTCCCACGGAGCTGTGTTCAAAATTAATGTGCCTGGAGGAATCCGCTTTGCAAATATATGCGGTTGGAGAACTACGTAAACATGAGATGTGCAATAATTTTAGAGGGAAATGTAAACTACAGTGATCGTTTGACAATTTTTCCGCTCAAATATTTTGGTAGTCCTAGACATCATATCAAACATAAAAGGACGTTCATCAAATTTATTTGTAACGAAGAACATAATCTATTACAAAAGTTTCGATGCATTCTAAAATAATATTCGAATTGGTAAACAAGTGGATTCCATAATATAATTTCGTAGTTCTGCGTCGAAAATATGCGGTCGTGTCCTAGATACAACCCCTTACAATTTTTTTTTCAAATAACACTGAAACAAATGTTTTAAAAATTGAAATTCATTTTTCTCAAAAATGTATTTTTCAAAAATTCTCAAAAAATTATATTAATAGCCCTTACAATTTACAGCAAGTCACCCATACATCGAAAGATGGACATTTTTACAGGGAAACGGTTTTTCTGATATCTTTTTCATGTTTTCTGATAACTTTTTCATAACAATGAACTTCAAACGCGTTTTCCTCTAAACTAGTTTTTTCAAACTGGTGTACACGATATCTCAAGTTCTACTGAACCGATTCATGTCGAATATATATGAATATAATCTGCAGGCATCTCTTTATCGCATGAACCTCTAAAAAATGTATTGTTTAAGTTTCACCAGTTTAAAAAAACGGTAAACGTAAGAAAAAACGTTTTAAACCGCATTTGGTTTTTCAAACGGCCGCCATTTTGTCAAAAAAAGATGGCTTTGACTTGTCCGGCATCTTTATTGACTCAGAATCTGTTCGATTTTTGTGTTTAAGATAACCAGAAGGGCTGTAATCGTGTACGCCATGGCACAACTTTTTTTTTATTCCCCTAACTTCATCAACTCTCAACTATTCTCGTTATGAATATTGTTTCTCCGTTCAGTTTATGTTTTATTGATATAGATAGATGAACAATCATGCTATAATGATGTAATGGATACTAAAAATATTCTTTGTTTTATTTTTACGGAACTCTTTCCTTGTAGAAGTGCCCATCTTCTAAAATTTGGAAGGTTCAGACAATTTCCTACATTTTATCCTTTGACCAGAATTTTGTAGGTATCATAGTATTTGAGTTATAAATAGTTGTTTGATCATTTCGAACTTTATATGCTATGAATAGTCTACTTAATAGAATGACGAGAGCATACAATAAGTACAGTAATGTAATTGATGTGACAATGACGAAGAAATTATTAAAAAAGTCATTGACAGAAAGATCATTGTATTCGTGAATTGCAGTTTTGTCATATATGTTTGCTGCGTTGCTTTTCAAAATTAATACAAAATACATGATACCTCTAATAATTGATTTTCATAAATATAGCTATGAATTATTCATTAAGTACATTGTAATTGTAATATAATGTGTGTAATTGTTGTCTACTATAGTTTGACGAAATAAAGAAATAAAGAAATAAAAAATTAAGAAAAAAAATTGTCGCTTTTCAAAAAGTAGTCTAATTATTTTTTTAATATTTCGAGTACGCAAGGTTGCTTAAATGATCAATGATCAATGTGAAAAATTTATCACCCACAACTTTTCGCTGATATCTGAGATGGTGTTGCCAACTCCTAAGACGAGAAGGCAAGAAATTCGCCTATAACATACCGAAAAATGTTAGAGATTTTCCGAATGCAAACCACCAAAATCCGTTCAGAGCTAAAATAATTGGAATTATTCAATTGTGGTGATACTAAAACTATTTACTAGAAAACTTGACCTGTTTTCTGATTTGGTATCATTACTGAAAACGTAGTCTTATGTCAAAACATAGGTAATTAATATTTATAGTTTTATTCACAAACGTGAACAAGCGAGCCAACCAGAAGAGCCCGCTGGTTTTTTATGGCTGATCTAGAGGTAAAATCTATCTAAAGATCATCTATTGATAAGTTTCTACTTAAGAGTTACGTGTTGTCATGGATGAGAACTGTTGAACATCGCTTTAATTCGTTCGAATCCTCCGTTAGTTTTTGTAGAACGTCCAGAACAC
Organism: Toxorhynchites rutilus septentrionalis; assembly: GCF_029784135.1. Classification (NCBI taxonomy): domain Eukaryota; kingdom Metazoa; phylum Arthropoda; class Insecta; order Diptera; family Culicidae; genus Toxorhynchites; species Toxorhynchites rutilus. Next base: position 141,434,769 of record NC_073746.1, on the reverse strand, counting down.
TTCGAGAACGAATCAGAACCCTACCTCCTAATGAAAATCACTCATTATTTGCATGGAAGTTTTCCCAAGCTTTGTTCAAAATTGACACCCCCATGCAACCTCGATACAGTTTATAATTATCCAAATGGCGATAATTACCATCCCTGTGGAAACTCATCATCTGTCGCTGGTAAGCGCTACCGTCATTCACGTGCAGCATGTATTTCTGTTTCCCATTTTCCGATACCATGAAATACACGGCGATTTTATTCGAACGCCGTTAGAATTCCTTCGTCTGATCGACAATTGCATCCAGAAATTCCACCAGTTCACATCCACAACCGAGGTTGCGCAAAAAAATCTGAAAGGAAACATCGTTGTAATAACCTTCATGTTTCAATTGCCTCCAACAATTATGATTCACTTGAATGGTTGAGCGTTACATTGCATGACATATCCTGCTGAATAATCAGTAGTGGATATTGCCACCATTAACACAGTTCCCATCGGTTCTGTGATTCAGCAAAATTATCATTCGCATGAATGCATGGGCGATTAAACCCGCCGGAATCATTGAAGGTTACTTCCCGCCGGACGTGCAGGATGTGCGCACCGCACTGCATTGCAATTTAAATTTGACCTACAATACTTAGGAATAAACATGAGCCGGGGCCCGTGGGAATGGTGCGCGGTTGGTGGTGGCACAGAGAAAACAAAACCTGCAATCGATGTCCCTCCTCTGTTGTTTGTATGAACTGTCTAGTTTGCGTACAAAATATAAACACACACACACACATATCTGTCCGATAGAATGTGGCACATTACTGGACCATGAATGCAAACCGTGCAAATATATATACCAATAGACAAATAACAATGTTGACAAAATGATTAAAAACATTGCCGCAAGCTGAAAGAACACTATGAGCGGACTCCTGGTAGTTTCCTGAAGTAAACTGTGTTCTTCGGTTCCGACAGAGAGGGAATGCGGGAACGTGGCGGTATTTGATGGATGCACATATGCGAAACTCGACTGGGTTTTGCATTTATCAACCAGACATCTAACAACGCATTAGTTAGTGCGGTTGGTAACAGCGGATTGTTTTTTTTTTCTCGAAATGTACACGATATTCTTGTGGAGGAATATTTCAACATCCTACCAACAGACAAAGGTGGTACGATAGAAGTCTTTGTCTTGTAATACGTGGGATTATTTTATATGGTATCGCGGTAATTCTAAGAAGCAAATAATGAGTTTGAAAAATTGAAATAGATACATTTCGTAAAATGACTCTTTTTCAATACATAAAATTATTTTCCATCATGAAGTACAAAGGTGAAAGCAGCAAACGATGTTTTCGCCAAACTTTGATTCTCTTCGAAATCCAGTTTTCTTCATAAGTGACCTAACCTGAAACAAGGGGTTGTGAAAAAATATCACACATTTCGAACATGCGGATAACTCATGCAAATTTTCGTAAATTTGTCAAATGTGCCAAACTTAAGTTTAAACTATCTCGAAATGCAAGTATAGGAAAGGAAATTTATCACCACAATTGAAAGATTCCAGGGGGTCTTCGTAGCCACTTGGTTACGCGTTCGCTTACTAAGCGATCGATCGTGAGTTCAAACTCAGGGCCCTCAATTGACCATCTTTGTGTTGTTATAGAATAACTACGTCCAAGCAACCATCATCAGCGATGGAAATCGATCCATGGTCGAAATAAGATCGATTCATCCATACAACTGCTCTGCTCTGCAAGACACATCGGGCTGCTGTTCTATAAATAACTCAACAATGATCAATATCAACTGTCTCCGCTGTACGGTCTGATGAACAATGGAAGAACAGATAGAATACCCTTACGTCTAAATGGCTACTACTTCTACTGTGTAATTTATAGTTTATAGAAACATAAACATATGTACATGTACACGATAAAAACCCGGCTCTGTTACAGATAAAATGCTAATGAGCCTGATAAATAAATAAATGGGATAAAAAAAAAGATTCCAAATAAGTTCTAGTGCCATATCACGTCATCGGAATATGTTTAATCTTGAAATAGTTGTGAATAGAATAATGCACTTAATTTTAACCTTAAAAAAATGTTGACCTTACAGCAGCTTTGTGTTTTTGGACTTTTAGAATTTTTCACATAACTTATCCACACATATTATGGCGGGTTTACATTAGGGAGATCTATAGCTATAGATGGATTTATTCACGTGAAAATAGGTGTAAACGGGTGAGAATAAATATGATACACTTATTCGAGGTATATATAACTTGAATAAATTCAGCATATGTAAACGCTTGTGAATTTCTCACTGGTGAGAAATCACTAAAGATGGATGCAGTTCTACTTCAGGTGAATAAATTCACCGAAAATATGAATATATTCATTATAGAAGTTCACGCTAGTGTAAACGGTTGATGCGATTTCTATAAATCTCATCATATTTCTTCACATGAATATATCACAAGTCTAAACCCACCCTTAGGGTGCCCATTTCCATTTTAGGGTGGTCGCTGAATTCATTTTTTTTCTATTTTTTTCCCAAAACTGACTTTTTTTCAAAAAATCATAACTTATGAACCACTAAACCAATTTAGATGATCGACTTTATTAGCTAATTAAAGCCAATGAGCTAGCCTTTTATAAAAAAAAAAAATATTGAACTTGCAAAAACAATGGATTTTATTTTCGTAATGTTTGATGGTAATCGTTTTTATTTGTTTTCATGGCTTTGGACTAGAGGGCGCTATATGAAAAATGAAAATCAGCCCTCTTAACATGGTTTCATACTCCAGGGCAACCCTCTGGCCGACTTACTTCTCATCACAATTACGAACATATGTGAGGGGCTTAGAATGAAAGGGGTGTAATTGATTTGATCGATTTCTCTACATCGACTCTCTCTTTTGGTCATAACTTTTTGATTTGAAAAAAAAGCAGCTTGCATTTCAATAAATAGCAACCAGGTTCCAGAAGAATTGTGAACCAATATTATATTTTGTATTTGAATATTGCGGGACTGTCAACAAACTACGTAGCGTTACGTCAGATTGTTGAGGAAAAGCGTCCATTTCTAGTCCTTTTGTCTGAAACACACATTGTTGAAATAAATAGAATCATTTGATCAGTATAGTATTCCGGGATATAATGTTGCTGCGTGTTTATCACATTCTAGGCACACTGGCGGTGTTGCTATTTATGTCAGAGAATCAGTTCAATTCAATCTTCGCCTCAACGAAGTTGTTGATGGTAACTGGTTCTTGGGCATTACAGTTGAACATGGCATGAAGATGAGTAATTTTGGTGTTTTGTATCATAGTCCCAGCTTAGTCACTTGGACTTGCGTTTTGTTGAAATTTTAGAAGACTGGCTTGAAATGTTCCTTGACTCTAGCAAATTGAATATATTAGCTGGTGATTTCAATATTAATTGGCGTGATGACTTCAATTCGAACCATTTGAAGCGTGTATCCGATTTCTTCAATTTGAAACAAACAGTACATGAATTTACGCGCATTTCCAGGGACAGTAAAACTTTAATTGATCATGTTTATTCCAATTTTGATACTATTTACACAATCACGGATACCAATTTGAAAATAACCGATCATGAGACTTTAATTATCAATATTGTAGATAATCTCGTAGTAAACGAAGATGTTGTGAAATTAAAGTGCTGGAGGAAATATTCGAAGCATGCTGTTTCGAATCTCGTAGTGAGAAGCCTGGATTTTCCATTCGAGGTCGGTAATTTAGATGAATCATCAGCTGTTCTAACTAATACCTTGAAAGAGTGTACAAATCGGCTTGTTACGCAAAAATTTGTTCCTATGAAAAACTCGAACAGCTGGTACAATTTGGATCTTTTACGCCTTAAACGTGAGAGAGACAGATGGTACAAGAAATTTTGTAGAACAAATGATGGAAATCATTGGAATATGTACACAAACGCGCGCAATATATATTCATAATCGATTAAGAAAACTCGTTGTGAATATATTCAGAGGAAGATTGATCTGCATCAAAGCAACAGCAAGGAGTTATGAAAAATTTTGAAATCTTTATTAAAACCAGCAAACCGCGGTCCATAACTTTTAATGGCACACTTGAACAGTCTGAACAGGCTATAGCATCTAAGTTTAACGATTATTTTGTCAATAGTGTTTCATTGATCAATCAGTCCATTGAATTGGTTGATGAACCTGATGAAATAAAACAGCCGGTTAACAGTAGTTGTAGATTTGAAAGTTTTCACCCAATTACATTAAATGAACTTAGAGCTATTTGCTTTTCTTTAAGAAAAACGGCTGGAGTGGATAATGTCAATGCTAGAGTTATTCAAGATTGCTTTCATGTCATCGATCACATCTTGCTGGACCTTATTAATAAATCTTTGCAAACTGGGCATGTGCCTAAGGTGTGGAAGGAATCTTTAATAGTTCCAATTCAAAAGGTTGCTGGAACGATTAAAGCCGAAGAGTTTCGTCCCATCAATATGTTGCACACGCTAGAGAAAATATTAGAAGTAGTCGTTAAAGGCCAGCTGCTGGAATATTTAAATTGCAATGCTTTGCTAATACCAGAACAATCGGGATATCGGGAAGGTCATTCCTGTGAAACCGCATTGAACTTGGTATTAGCAAAATGGAAAGAGAAACTAGAGTGCAAAGAGAATATTATTGCTGTTTTTTTGGATCTAAAACGCGCTTTCGAAACAATTTCTAGGCCCTTGTTGTTGAACACGATTAAGCGCTTTGGATTTACGAGTACTGCATATAAATGGTTCGAAAGCTGAAATGACAGAACAATGACAGAAATGACAGAACTCAACGGACTATTTTTAATGATACAATTTCGAATCCCCTAGGGAATGATCTTGGAGTAGCTTAGGGAAGTGTATTAGGGCCCCTTTTATTTATTATGTATATCAATGACATGCGAAGAGTTTTACGATTTTGTGATATCAATCTTTTTGCAGATGATACTGTGTTACTCATTGCAGCTAATGATTTAGATCATGCCGTTTTACACTTGAATGGAGATTTACATTCTTTAAGTAGATGGTTGAAGTATAAGCAATTGAAATTGAACATAAGTAAAACTAAATATATGGTAATCTCGCGAAATCGTTTAAATGAAAACGTCTCCATCGTTATTGATAATGAGACTATTGATCGAGTTCGGGACATTAAATATCTTGGCGTGATTACTGATGACAAACTCAAGTTCAACACTCCCATTGACAATGTCATCAAGAAAATTGCCAAGAAGTATGGAATCTTATGTCGATTGAAAAACGATTTAACTATTTGCAGCAAAATACAGCTATACAAATCAATCATCTCTCCTCATTTAGACTTTTGCTCTTCCATTTTATTTTTAGCCAATGACACACAAATATCGAGATTACAGCGCTTGCAAAACAAAATATTGCGGTTGATACTAAAATGTAACAGATTCACTTCCTCATCTTTAATGTTGGACGCTCTGCAATGGTTATCCGTGAAGCAAAGAATTGTTTATTTAACTATGGTGTTCATTTTTAAAGTAATTAACGGTTTACTGCCTCGATATTTGTGTGATCGAGTTGAAAGAGGAAGTGACTTCCATAGTTATAACACTAGAAACACGAATGAAATAAGAACACCTAATTTCTTGTTATGTGCTTCACAAAATTCGTTGTACTTCAAAGGAATAAATGTTTTCAACTCGATGCCAGGACATATCAAATGCGCAACAACACTTACAGAATTTAAGAGCCACTGTATTTCACATGTAAAAGCTGTGTTTTCTTAACAGCTGAACGAGTTTTTGTTTATTTTTATGACGAAGATCTTTACTGACGAAGTTTTATACGAACGGATAATTTAATGTGGACAATTTTTTTGCAGTTTGTTTTCAATGTTTTCAATGAATCTGACGAAGTTTTTTTTTTGAACGGATTATATTATGTAGGTTATTTAATTTTTTAAATTATCTTTTTTTTTAAATTTGTATTGATCTCTATTATGTCTGTCATGATCTTGGTGATGATGGACTATTTTTATTTTTATTTTGTCGTTCTTATAGTTGTATTAGTTTAAAAAAAAGTAGTCTACAAAAGTTTGAGCGTCGCGCGTGAGACACAGATATAAGGGATATTAAATTGAAAGTTTTTTTTAAGTGCCGGTCCAGGAAATTTTCGATTTCTCTGAATGAGGGTATTCATAGTCAATCCAAAACAAGGCTGGCGGTTGGACTTGTGCTCTGGTGGACCACTTGGCTGCAAGGGCCTCGTCGGGACCGTATCGGCTCTGTGGCGGACATGACTGAGTATTGGCTTTTTTGGACATTGCAACTTTTTGAACTTATATCTGTAAATAAAATCAGTTCGTTTTTCATGTTTGCTAAACTGATTTCAATATTGAGAAAAATAAATAAATTATCTTTTAGATAACTCGTCTTGCTCAAACCTCTGTAGGGGAAGGAGGCGGGACCATCATCATCATCATCATAACTTAGCTGCAAATACATTCCCAGCTGTATTTGACAATGTATAAGATAGGTTAGAACCTCATCTATCGGATTGTATAGCAAACTTAAATTGAAACGTTTTTGCAGTTGAGTTATTCACTAAATAAAAATTTGATGAAGAGAAATCGATCAAGTCACTTACACCCCTTGCATTCTGAGCCCTCATGTTTTTTGGCAACTCTCAATCTCTCAAATCCAAAATAGTCCAATCTATTATAGCCACAATAGAACCTTCTGTCAACTTCTATCTCCCGGAAAGCCATCCTTATTTGATCTACAACTAGCTCCGCTGACTATACTTATTTGCAAAGTGTCTCTTATTTTGCTCACTAATAATTGAGCGGTCAGAAAAAAGGTAAGATAAGTGACTTGATCGATTTCTCTTCATCGCCTTTTTCTTTAGTTGATAACTCATCTGCAAAAAAATGTTCCAATTTGAGTTTGTTATAGAATCCGATAGATGAGGTTCTGGCATTCCACATTATCAAATACAGCTGGGAATGTGTTTGCAGCTAGGTTATGACCAAAGGAAAGAGTCGATGTAGAGAAATCGATAATACAGATGTTGCACTTCATCTCCTATATTTCGCTGAATCATTGGTTCGGAGCAGTTCGTAACGCGATTCGTATGGTGAGAAGAATACCTTCGTTGGCGTGGAGGCGATCTGGCGTAGTGGTAACATCCATGCCTCTCACGCTAAAGGTCACGAGTTCAATTCTCACTCCCGACATTCTTCCAAAAATGGAAGTAAAAGTGACGAACCAGCCAAATGAGTTGAAAGTCACTATAATACAGTTAAAAAAAAAAAAAAACCTTCGTTGGCAAGAAAAAAAAATCCAGAAGCAAACACGACTCTATGGAGGAAATTGGAATCGACCGCACCTGACAAACCAACGACCCGACACAGTTATACGATGAACTGCTGTGTAGAAGACCGGTTTGCGTATGATTCGTAAAAAAAGATAATCTAAAGTCTTGTCCAGTTAGAATCCGTACGGAAGAAATCATTTATATCTCGGAGATAGAATGACATACAAAAAAGAGTGATCAACCAAAAGAAAGATATATTCTTGCACTTTTACAAAAAAATGTCCTTAAAATTATTTTTCTTCATTTCTGATGAAACTTCTCACTTTTCTGGTGATTCCTCCCATCAAACGTTGCACAGCGGCAGTGTCGACCTCTGTGGCCAGTTTTTTCCAGAATCTGGTCATCCCTGCAGCGTCCCGAGCCATTTTTCCGGTCTTCTTTAGCTTCCGCTTCATAATCGCCCAATATTTTTCAATTGGGCGGAATTGGGGGCAGTTTGGTGGGTTGAACTCCTTCTCGATAAAATCCACCCCGTTGTCGCGGTACCACTGGAGAACCTCCCGGCTATAGTGGCAACTCGCTAAGTCAGGCCAAAACTTAACGGGACCATTGTGTGCCTTTATGAAAGGCAACACACGCTCCTTCAGGCACTCTTCCTTGTACAATTTCGAATCCATGGTCTTTGTAGTGATGAAAACCGGCGTCTTCGCACCACAGGTGCATATACCCTGCCAGATCATCATCTTCTTGGCAAATTTGTCCATGAACATGAACTTGAATTTGGCGGGGACATCGCCTCGTGCCGTGGAAAGATAAAATTTTTGTCCCGGAAGTTGGCCGAAGTCCATTTTTACATAAGTTTCGTCATCCTGGAGCAGGCATCCATGGTACTTCGTTAGTACCTGATAATACAACTTACGAGCGCGAGTTTTCGTCACTAGACTCTGCTTCATCGTCCTATTTGGTTGCTTGATTGCTTTGTAGGAATGAAGTCCAGCTCGGTGAATGATTCGTCGAACGGTACTACGAGCGGCACCGTATTTCTGAGCGATATCATGTTCGGACAGTCCAGGGTTTGCTCTGACGGTTCTCAACACCTTCCAATTCAGCTGACGATCGTAGGTTCCGCTTCGACGCTTCTTTTGAACCGCCCGGTCCACGCTGTTCCGCTCGCGGAATCGTCTGAGCACATCACATACGGTAGTTTTAGCGATATCCAACTGTTTCGCGATCTTCGCACCCGACCACGTTGGATTGTCAACGTGGGTGTGCAAGATTAATTTTCTTCTTCTGTCTTCCATGTGGAATAACTCCGGGCTTACGGCACGAAAAAATTTGAAACTTTTACCACCAGAAGAGGAAACATTTGTAAACAAACCGCTGTAAAAACTTTCTTGCAGCGGCCACTGACTGTGCCGCTGTAAAATGTGCAACGCGTACGGATTCTAACTGGACAAGACTTTAGTACAGTACAGTACTTGGTCAGATTTGACCTCAGTATATTGCGTGAAGAGCACGCAAGCCTGGAAAAAAACAATGAAGTCATTTTTGTACCAAAGATGATGAATCCTTAAAACTGTCCCCTGGCAAGACCGATCGAAACTTTTCAGGACTCGATAAAGACATATTTGCAGAAATATGTCAATGCAGTGAATTCCATTGCAATTTTTGAGAAAGATGGGGGAAAGCATTCAAAGCCATTGCAAAACATTCCGGGCTGAAGCGAATGCGCTGTCTTAGAGGAAAAATCCGCACGTTGAAGTACGATTAAATGTATTTCAGAGTCCTCCCGTTGAACTGTAAGAGAAAACTGTAGAGAATATTTTTGTTATCAATACCTTCAAACATTCACGTTTTCTTACTAAGCGCAAATTCATGAGTACAATCGCAGAACTGTTCATTGATTGATCTTCTAATCGACACAGTTGAATTTATCTTTTACTAAAAAATTCCTAGTACTTCTACCAAAACTCTTCATTGTAATATCAGATTATTTTCAGACACATACCCCTTCCTCTTCTCTCCTTTAGAGAGGGTGGAGGAGTGTCTATTAACCATAGAAACGTTTCGTGCCCCCTAAAATCTTAACATGCCAAATTTGGCTCCATTTGCTTGATTAGTTTTCGAGTTATGCAGCAATTTGTTTTTCATTTGTATGACAGCCCACCCTAAGAGAGAGAGAGAAGTATGTAACCACCATAGAATCATTTATTGCACCCTAAAACCTTGACATGCCAAATTTGGTCTTGTTTGCTAGATTAATTCTCGAATATTGCAGAAATTTGTGTTTCATTTGTATGGCAACACCCCCCCCCCCCTCCCCCTTTGTATGGAAGCCTCCCTTAGAGAGGGAGTGGAGTGTCTAACTTGTTTTCTTGGCTTTGGAATAGGGGGCGTTATATTTTTTTATATTTTTTCTTGAAAGCTGAAAAAAAAGCTGAAATTTTCTACATATCCAATAATCAGAGATGTGTTTTTTTTTCGTTTTTAACTTATGGATTTTTAAAGTTAACCGATGGTTAAAAACTAAAAATTTTCCCTCTTACCACAAAAGATTTTTTTGGAAAAATCATAACTTTTGAACAACTAGACCGATTCAAATGATCGAGACATCAAATCATTTTTGGTAGAGGAGGAAAGAAATGATTTTTCGGACCATTATTTGACTTTGAAAAATCATAACTTAAAAACGAAAAAAATCACATCACGGATTTTTGGATATGTTATGTAAAAAAACGCCGGCTTTCAAGAAAAATATAGAAAGGATTGCGCCCTCTGGTTCAAAGCCATGAAAACAACAAAAATCAAATACATCAAACACAATCAATTATAACGGAAACAAAATCCAAATGTTTTGCAAGGGTATTATTTCTCGAAAAATTGCTAATTGTCTTCAATTTGATATGCCGATCGTCTGAATCGGTCTAGTAGTTCGAAAGTTATAATTTTTTGAAAAAAGTCATTTTTGGGAAAAGGCGAAAAAATGAATTCTCGCGTAACTTTTGAAAAGGTCCTATGTAACAAATGTAAACAAATCGAGTTAATGGATGCACGCTATTAGTCTTTAATCATTGAATGTATTACAAAAACAATCGTTCACGTATCTATCTTCTTCATCTTTTTGTCGCCGATACAAAAAATATCCAATGTACAGATTCGGATTTTAAGCACCCGGCTGTTACTTCGGACGCCACTTTCCTCCGACGGTCGAAATGTCCGAAGTAACAAAGCATTCAAAACAACTCACAGTTGTACTTCGGTCGTTTTGGAATTTGTTTCTTACAGGTGTTGTTATCGATTTCAGTGCAATTCAACGAGTGAAAACAATAATAATCAGTCTTTAGAACGAAATGCTGATATTTGGATTGTTGTTTATTAGTTTCAAATTCTTATAGTGCAACGTAATATGTCCAATGTGCAAACGCGGGCAGTCAAAACGTCCAATGTAACATTTTTCGCTCCGAGGCTTCAACCTTAATCTCAAATAACGGAACAACAGTTACGATTGGTCTTAAGGAGTTATTCTTGACAGCTAGTGGTGAAAACAGTGATAAAGATCGATAGCATTTAAAACAATTCGCGAAATAATGTTCGGGTCTTCAACTTCGTTTTTCTCGAGTTGGCGAAAATGTTACATTGGACCTTTTCAAAAGTTACGCGAGAATTATTCGGACTAACCGAAAATGGGAATGGGCATCCTAACAAAAAAAAAAACATACGGGTCTAATATGTTGCGATAAAGAACAAATCTACCACTTTTGACGAAAATCTGAGAACCACTTAATCGGTTTGACATGGAATGACTGTATATGTATATGAAATCTGTATATGGACATGAAAAATTTGAACAGAGAGACTTTCGAATACAGCGAGCTAACATTTTTTGCTCTATAACTAAAAGGTTCTCATATAATTTTTATATCTCTCGTAATTTTTATTTAGCTCTTAAGGTTTAATTTCTTTCTCTTTCTCTTACTCCTACTCTTACACTCACTCTTTCCCTCTCTCCGTACCTTTCTTTCTCATAACATACAAAAAATCAGAGAGGAAACATATCCCTTCCTGATTTTTTTTGTATGTCTTCAAAAACCATACAAATAGCCAGGCATAATCTGGGAGTAGTTTACGATTCTTTAATTTATTAAAACAGCTTCAATTTGTTGTAAAAAGAACGAAAATCGGTTCGGTCTCGATATTTCGAAACGGGGGCTGTATTTGGGAAAATCGTTAAAAACTGACTTTTCAGACCATCCTACTTCAGACCCTCCAAGGACTAAATAAAAAAATAAGGATTTTTTTTCGAAAACGATAAAATGTGGTGAAAAGTCGGAGCAAATATACATATACGACCATTCCATGCCAAACCGATAAAATGGTTCTCAGAATTTCGTGAAAAGTGGTAATTTTGTTTCTGATCGCAAAATATTGGACTCGTATTTTTTTGTTTTTTTGTCGATCATTAAAATCGGTCCAGTAGATCAAAAGTTATGAATTTTTGAAAAAAGTCATTTTTGGAAATAGGAGAAAAAAGGGATCTTTCGGAGCAACCTAAAATCGATATGGTAAAAAATAAGGGTCCTATATTTTGTGGTAAGGAACAAAACTATCAATTTTGACGAAAATCGGAGAACCTCTATATCGGTTTGGCATGGAATGGCTACATATACATTTTGTCAAATATATACCGGGAATTTGTAACTTCATATCTTTTCGCTGATCATTTTTCAATGTTTTCTTCAAGTTGGTACTACTATCAGTGGTATTGATGTCAATTTTAAACGCGGTCTGCAATTTAGTTTGTTCACAACATCATTGAGAACAAGTTATCTTTTTTTTGCTCAGTGATTTGGATAATTATGGATAATTCTATTGGTGAAAGATATTGTGTGAAATTTTGTGTTGCAAACAAAATTTTTAATGCTGTTGAGAATGTTGCAGACTTTGGTGACTCTATTATGTCGGAAACACGGGTGTATAAATGACAAAAGGCATTCAAAGACGGCCGAGAAAAGAACGATTTGCAACGTCAAGGACGACCATCCACATCTTCAACTGATAAAAACATCGACCAGATAAAAGGAATGGTGCTCGAAAATCGTCAGTTGAGTTTGAGAGAGTTACCCCGTGAATTAAATATTCCTCACGAGACCGTTCCTCATATTTTGGTTGATCTTTTTGGCATGAGAAAAAACGCAGCACGACTAGTACCAAACGGGTTCAATTTCCTTAAAAAAATCAAGAGCGATCAAATTCTGGTCCCACGTTCACGTGTGGTACGGTGTCGGTCCGTTATCCTAGATCAAACTGATTATGACACGAAACGAGTACACGGAGGACGTCATGTTGCCTTATGACAATGAGGATATGCTCTCGAAAAGGAAATGTCAACAAGACAACGAACCGAAACACAAGTCAAAAAAAAGTCAGATCATGGCTTCAAACGAACAAAGTCGCTGTCTCCGAATGGACAACACAGTCCCATGATTTGAATCCTATCTAAAACCTCTGGAATATTGTCCAGAGACAGCTGGTCAATCAAAAATTCCGGAATAAAACCGAAGTGGGGAACGCAGTAAAGGAAGCGTGGGATTCGACAACCCGAGCCGAGAAGATTCGAAGCGGTACTCAAAATTAAATGGTACAAAACGGAATATAAACAGCATCAAATCATGATTAGAAGGAATGAGTATTTCCTCATTGTATCTATCATTTTCCATTTGGATATAGCGAATATTAGATTGGGGAAAGTTATCCATTATTTTCTTGATCAATATCTCGCGTAATATCGATCATAAAATTTCACGTTTAGACTCGTTGTAATGGTGAAATTTCACAATTAAAAAAAATTTTTTGCTGTTTTTTGTTTGTTCCATTCAGTTGTGAGTTACAGGGTATTAACAATGCACAATGGTCCAGAAGGTGCATTTAAGTGGAAATTAGTATTTAGAGCTCGACAGTTATTCTCTGGATAAAAAAAACTGTCTTCGACAAAGTTATTACATATGATAGAGCGCTGATTTTCATGTTATCAAAAATAGGGTGACCAAAACTGTCGATGAAATAAAAAATATAATTTTCTAATCTTTATAGATATAGGTAAACATAGTTCGACAATGTTGTAGTCCTAGTTATTTGAGACATCTTTGTAGAACAAAGTTTTTTTTCTATCTCTTGAAATAACCGAAGTAGCGCCTTTTTTCTAAGTTGCGTTAGGGCCACCATGAAAAAAACAGTTTTTTTGCTCTAACTTTTGTATTTCAAATTCTACCTACAAACTGTCTTCGAAAGACTTTTAAAGCTTACTAATACAAACATTTTGCGATGCAGAACTTGTCAATATCTCAACTTCACTCAAAGTTATTGATGTTTCTTCCCAAAAAATACGCTCTCTGCAATTGTTTGTCATTATTTCTGGGGCAAACATAAACAAAGTTTATTGATGGCAATTCAAAGAGCATAGTTCACTCTACATGATGCGTGATTTTCAAAACTATGTTATTTTTCGTGTTTGAGTAAAATAAAATTGAAATCAAAGTTTTTGGGTAAAAAACTATTCATAACTTTGAGTAGGATCAAGATATTGAGAAGTTCGGCATCGCAAAATGTTTGTATTAGTATGTTCTAAAAGTCTTTCGAAAACAGTTTTGATGTAGAATTTGAAATATCAAAGTTAGAGAAACAAATCCCGCTTTATCATGGTCACCCTAATGCAAATTAGTAAAAAAGCGCTAAATCGAATATACTAAAAGATAGAAAAAAGCTTTGTTCTACAAAGTTGTTTAAAATAATTGGGGCTACAATATTGTCAAATAATGTTTAGCTCTATTTATAAAGATAAGAAAGTTAGATTGTTTATTTCATCAACAATTTTGGTCACCCTATTTTTGATAACATAAAAATGAACGTTCTACAATATGTGACAAATTTGTCGAAGACAGTTTTTGTCTAAAGGATAAATATCTTCCACAAAGTTGTTTTTTTAACTAAGTTGCATTAGGGTAGCCATGAGAAAAACGGTTTTCACTCTAACTTTTATATTTAAAACTCTACATCAAAATTGTCTTCGTAAGACTTTTAGAGCTTATCGATACCATCATTTTGCGATGCAGAATTTGTCATTATCTTAATACTGCTGGAAGTTATTGATGGGGTTTCACCAAAAAACTCATGATTCCAAATTTAATTTATTCAAATACAAAAAAATTACATATCTTTGAAAATCACATACCGTTCTGAATCATTAATTTATTTTCAAAAAAAACATTATTTTATTAGTACACTAAATTCAGATCTCTACTGTCAACAAATGGACCGTTTGAAGCTAGCGATTGACCAGGCACGTTCAGAATTGGCCAACAGAAGAAGGCGTTGTGTTCCATCAGAACAACGCAAGGCTACACAATTCCGAGAGCTTCATTGGGATGGTTTAATGCATCCACCATATAGTCCGGACCAGATACCGAGCGATCACCACCTTTTTCTAGCATTGCAGAATGATAGATAGAGATAGAGAGTGAGAAGAAATTGGGATCAAGAGAAGATTGTAAAAATCTATTGCTACAGTTTTCGCCGACAAGGACCAAGACTTATATGATAGAGACATTTAGAATGGCAACAAATTTTACAACAAAACGGTACATATTCCCAAAACGACCCAAATCGGACAATCCGAAGCATATTAAAAATGAATTTCACCCAAAAATAATGGATAACTTTTTCCCCAACCTAATATTTTCATTGTTAGTCGTTAAATTTCATCAACATGATTTTTGCAGTACAGTTGGCTCCTTGCTATAAACAGTAGAACAAGTTGAAATGTAAATATACAATAGATATACGAATAGATTTATAAATTGAGTGTGATCATAGACATTGCAACAATTCCCTTATATTCCATACTTTTCCTGGAAAAATATGTTACCCTTCTAAACTCGAGTAAACCGCGAGTAATCGGTTTTCCACCTTACTAAACATAAAGTTAGTAAAATTGTTTATATATAGTTTTAAAAAATATATTTGAGAATTCGGCTCCTTTAAACTTATGTAACTGAGCCTGTAAAAATAAACGCATAAAAAATATGATTTTTGCAGTTTCACTTGACGAATGAGTAATAAAATGTGATAGTGAGATATTAAAAGAATGTCTCGAAAGTTTGAAAACATTTTTTTCAAAAATTATATTATTCTGCATGTTACTATTATTTTTTTCGTCACTGTAACCATGATAATTCGTATGGATATTCGTATTGCGTGATGTTTGTCCAGTTAAAATTCAAAAAATATTGTACATTCATAAAAAAAATCTAATACAGACGTTTTCGAGTATGACGAGCATGATTGTGCTATCAGTTTTGTATCACTTATAAGTAGGATATTTAGGTGGTTTATACATAGGAATTTACAGAATCGTACAATCGATGCAAACTAGTAATAAACCAAAATTTGGAAAATACGTATTTTTCAGAAATATTTTTTCGATATTATCCACTGAAAAATAAAAAAAAGGAAATAACAAAAAGAAAATATAAGGCCTCGCGCCCCCCCATCGCCGACACAGTAAACAATATTGAAAGCGAAATACAGTACAACACTTTCACGTCGAAATCAGCTACACGGTACGACGTTGAGCAATGTTTATTAAAAACAGTACCCAAGACGGAAAGTGGGAAACAGACGAGCTTTGATACCTGGTGTGCAATACGACAGCTAAAAGCTCGCGATGTAGTTTATTCACGGGCAGATAAAGGGAATGCAGTTGTGATCATGGATAAACATGATTATGACTTACGGGTTCTTGACATGATTCGCTACGGTCCGTATGAAGAGCATTGCTTCAAAAATGGGAAACCTAAAGATCCGCTTAATGCAATGACTGAAGAAGCTAATTCTGTTCGCCAAAAAGTCACACACTTGATGGGTGGGGATAAACTTGAACGAAAATTGAATGTACCCAATCCAAAAGTGGCATCGTTGTACTGCCTCCCAAAAATACATAAAAATCCAGTGGCGATGCGGCCGATTTCGTCTAACATCTGCACTCCAACTGAAAAAATGGCTGCTTGGTTGGTTGAAGAATTGAAAAAATATCCCATAACTCACGGTAAAAATGTCAACAATTCGTTTGAGTTGGTAGACCATTTGAAAGGCTTCGAGGTTAGGCGAGGGGAAATTCTGGTGTCGTTCGATGTTACAGCTCTTTTTCCGAACGTGCCAGTAACAGAGGCGGTAAATAGTTTGCGCAGACATCTGGAACGGAAACGCGTACCACCCAATCAGATCGACGCATATCTTTTGGTAACGAAAACCTGTATGAATTAGAACTTCTTTTCGTTCAGGGGAAAGTTCTACAAGCAAACGTTCGGTCTCAGTATGGGTAGCAAGCGTCGTTTACCGTCGAAAAAAAAAGACGGTACACTTCCTTTTCTGGACCTGTACATCACCCGGAAGGAAGATAATCGGCTAAAGTTTGGGATATACCGTAAACCAACGTCTACGGATAGATATATAACTTCCGACTCTAATCACTTCGGCGCACAAAAACAAGCAGCCTTCCACTCCATGGTGTATCGTCTCCTCAACATACCAATGGAGAGAGATGATTACATAGCGGAGAAAAATAGAATCTACCATGCTGCAGAGCTGAATGGGTACAAGAGATGTTTTGTGGAGAAAATCCTTCGGAAACACGAGAAAAAGAAATGGAGTAAAAACAACACCACATTAGAGCCTGAGAAGGAACAACACAAAAGGATCAGCCTACCGTACTATCCCAAAATAACCAACACAGTCCAGTCTACACTCCGGAAACACGGATTTCATGTGGTGTACAAAAGTGAGAGCACCCTGAAAGACCTTTTGTACAACCAGAAAGATAGAATTCCACCGGAGGAAAAATCAGGGATCTATCAGATTCCCTGCAAAGACTGTACTAGTGTATACATCGGTCAAACTCGTCGGAAATTCAAAATCCGCCTACGTGAACATAAGAATGCGGTGGATAATGAACGAGCCAGCGAATCAAGTGTGGCAGCACATGCTTTAACTCAAGCCCACTGCGTAGACTGGGAGAAGGCAAAAATTATTAGAAATGTACGAAAAGCCTCACAGTTGAATGCATGGGAATCAATGTACATCTCAACCAGCGATTCCCCACTTATGAATGAAGAACATGCACCAATATCATCTCAACTCTTCCATCTGACGAAGCTGATAACTCAACAAAATATATCTTCGACAAGTACTGATAACCGTATGAATATGTGTTAGTGCTCCATCGTCCAGTAGATGGGCAACATCGAGTCCGAAACCGGTCGACGAAAAGGTAATTTTAACCATTTTAATGTTTGTAAGGATTATAAGTGTTGTGTCCTAGTTCCGTGTCGCGTCTCGCGAGTGAAAAGTGAAAATATAAGGTTTCTTTTTTAAATTTTAATTTTGAAATATCTACAACGTTTTTTAGATTTCGTTTCTGCATACGAACGGTAGTGAGTGATTAATTAATTTAAAGGGTGTGTCACATCAAATTGCATCACGGAAAAAACGCTGTAGAAATTTAATTTTTAGGAATTATATCTTCAGCTTTCGCTTATAATCAGATAAGAGTGTATAGATCACGTTGGCCATGCTTCACTGTCAATTTTTCGTAAATTTGGAAAAATGTCGTCGAACGAAAAAGAGCGTCGTGAATTAATCCTGCGCACTCATTTCGAGAATCCGGAGTTGTCACATCGGGACATCGGTAAGATGCTGGGAATCGTCCAATCCACGGTCAGCAGAGTACTAAAACGATACTTCGAGAACCTAACCATCGACCGGAAGGTGAAGAACGGCAAAAATGGATGCTCCGACAGTGAAAAAATCACAAGCGCGTAGTTAGTCAGTTTAGACGTGATCCGAGAAGTTCGGTCCGGGATGTCGCCAATAAGCTGAATTTGTCAAGTTCATTCGTCCAGCGGACCAAGCAGCGGGAGGGCCTGCGTACATACAAGGTTCAGAAGGCTCCTAACCGCGACGAAAGGCAAAACATGGTGGGGAAGACGCGAGCCCGGAAGCTGTACACCGAAATGCTGACGAAGCCGCATTGCCTGGTAATGGACGACGAAACCTACGTCAAAGCGGACTTTTGTCAGCTGCCGGGCTTGTAGTTCTTCTCCGCAGAGGACAAATTCAGCGTTCCGGAGGAGATTCGCAAGCAGAAACTATCCAAGTTTGCCAAAAAGTACATGGTGTGGCAAGCGATCTGCTCTTGCGGAAAGCAGAGCGCCCCCTTCGTGATGACCGGCACGGTAAACGGGCAGGTTTACCTTAAGGAGTGCCTACAGAAGCGCTTACTACCACTATTGAAGCAGCACGAGGGCCCGACCATCTTCTGACCGGATCTCGCTTCGTGCCACTATTCAAAGGACGTGTTGGGGTGGTACGAAGCCAACGGGGTCACCTTCGTGCCAAAGGAAATGAACCCGCCCAACGCGCCGGAGCTTCGCCCAATAGAGAAATATTGGGCGATTATGAAGCAGGCCCTCCGGAAAAACCCAAAAGTTGTCAAATCGGAGGCGGACTTCAAGAGAAAATGGATTTCTGTTCAAAAAAAACTACAACCTGACGTTGTACAGAACCTTATGGACGGGGTAAAGAGGAAGGTGCGAGCATACGGGCTTGGGCTCGAAGTATGAATAAAAAGAAAATGCCAAAAGTTGTTTAATAGTTTTTATTTTACTGTCTAAAATTTTCAAAAGGATCGGTCTACTGGGCGAATTTCTACAGCGTTTTTTCCGTGATGCAATTTGATGTGACACACCCTTTAAATAACCGAATATATCACAAGGAATCAAATCCAGAATAAGGACACAATTGTGCAAATTCGTTCGATTCGTACTTCAAAAATTTAAAAAAATTAAAACACGCGAATTGATCGCGAATTTCTCGTAAAAATCATAAAAATCACTGCTTATCCTTGTCTACGAAGACAGTTGCACCGAGTCACCGTAAGTCGTACATTACGGTCCCGTGCGAAACATTAGTGTGACCTAGCTTTTGTCGGATCCCAAGGATTTAGCTCTTGGGAAGGAAATTTCACGTCGACACGTCATACACGTCTTTGTTTTTCATTCCTCTACATGTTCCTATTTCTGAAAATGCATCAAACACTTCGCATAGAAACGAGTCCATATATAAAGCGCGCACCGGATTCAACTAGGCCGCCGCCCAACTGTGAGGAATTCCTTTTTATTCCTCCCGTGGCAGCATGAGACGAAGGAAGAGACCCACCGCCGTTAGTTCATAATCTTGCAGTGTTGTTTCCGTTTTCCAGAAGCCTCTTGAAGTGGGCATGAATAGAACCTTGGAAGGGGTGCCTACGAGGACTCTTCTCGTGCAACAAAGAATCTCTTCTGTTTCCTTGGTTCGTGTATTTGGGAAGACCGCCTAGCGACCGCCTTGCACTTGTTCCAAGGAGTGGTAGATGGTTGGAAATAGAGCGGAAACGCGTCGCACCGATTTCACTGTCATCAAACTCCCCCCCCCCCCCAATTTCCCGTTGGTAGAATGCGGTCCACATATACTTACATACGTTTGGAGGCGAACGTAATGCGGAAGGAGCATGACGTCATGTTTTCAAATCCCGGGAAAAGATTCTAGATTGAAATACGTTTGTCTGCCTGCACTAATTACCCACACACAACTGTCGTTCCGTACCTGAAAAGAGTAAAAAAAATCAATTAGTTTTCTGAGATAAAACGAACAATATTACAGCTGCAATTATGTCTTCGATATAATCGAATTTCAAACTAAACAACATTTCTGTAGGTACATTAATAGAAATGGCTGTCACGAAAAAAAAGTCACAGGAGGGTTGTGTCCAAGACACGACCGCATAGTTGACGTAGGATTCCGTTAGGCTATCTGCTGCATGCTGATTTTGGATATGTTTGAAGAATTACATTGTTAAACTCTTCGATAATGATTTGGGTCTGTTTTGTCTGGTCATAATCATTATCGAACACAAGTTTTCTCACCAAAAAACAAGAGTTACTTTAGTATGGAGAAAATATATTTGAATTGGAAAAGGTAATTTAATTTATAATTTTTTATTTTCTGACTGTTTATTCAACCCATTTCCTTTTCGCTTTAACCCTAACGGAACACGATGCTACATGCCTCAATGCGAATTTCAATTGGGCTAACAGCACCCAATACGATATGTAGAGCATATGTAAAATCACTTTTTCGAATACTCCTTTCATTTTTCCAATTTTGCTCATCGCATGAACTTTCCTTGGGGGAAAAAAATCGTTTGATATTTCAAGTCATGTTAACACAATATCTACCATGTACAATTTTACACTTACAGTTGTGCTAAAAGTTTCACAATACATGATCGGTCATTGATATGAAATTTCACGAAGCACCCAACATAAAAGTTCCAAATTTAAATTTTATTTATATTCTATCAATCATAAATTCTATTCAGTTCATTGAAATATCATTCTTCAATCAACCCATCGAAAGATTCTTATTGGAACGAAAATAATAAAAAAAACACTCGTTCATCACTCCCAACTTATTCGCCAGCACGTATGCAATCAGCAATGTCCACGCTAGTTACAATTAGCACTATCCATTTGTGCGCGTCGTTAGTTAAACTATCGACCACGAGGGTATTTACATGCTGATTTCCCCCAGACACCTTGGATTAGAAATCTCTGTTAGGGAATACATTTCGATGGGAACAAAAGCTCCCCCTACTTTCATGTGTTTGCATTGCCGATTTCCCTCAGGCAGCTTGGTTTTGATGCCTCTGTTAGGGACCCGCCGCATATGTCGTCAAATTCGACCAATCAGAAGTGGCTATTTCCGTTAGGATAGGGGTTGAAATTTTTCAATTGTTCGATAGTAAGTTTCATGACATATATTATTTTATTCAATGTAAAAAAATGTTATGTAGTGCCGAAATCGATTGACGCAAAAATCTCATCAATCCATCATGAAATGACTGAGCAATAAGCATTTGAAATTGGACAATTGCGCTCGGTGCGCTCGATTTTCGATTTTCAATTTGTACCCCAATATGTTCCCGAAAGACGTAATCCTATGTCAAAAGCCATCTGCACGGGATGGAAGAGTACACCACCATCAGCAGCAGGAAAGAAGTCGGATAAAAAAGGGAACAAACAACAAATTGGGTCATCATGATATTTTCTGATGAGCACTAGAGAGAGAGTGCAGTGAGTGCAGGATTGCTAATGAAGCGTGTTTTATATACATCTCACACCCGGACTACTGGAAGAACACCGACGGAGTGTTCCCTATCTAGATGGTTCGGAACGTGGGGTTGGAGCGGTTAATGCACATAGGATAAAGCTATAATTATACTCAGAGTCGTCATACCGTCCCAAGGGGCATTATTATCTGTGGTTTGCTTGCTGTGGTGGATGGGATGACCATTCCAGCGCATAGAATGCCATCCATATAGTTGTTGCACTGGGTGCTAATTTTTCGCAGAAATGAACGTTCGTAGATTCAATATATTAGTCTTTCTGGGTACCACACAGACCATATCTTTCCAAGAAATCATCAAAGCGATCATTATGATGCACTTCACAACCATCTGTTTAAGCTCACGCGATCGGTACCCAGGTTAGAGGTGATAATTATGCATTCAAACATCGAAAACAAGAAATAGCCGCCATGTGCGCCTTTTTCACAAACGACTGTGTGGGTGGTTCGTTGTATGGTGTCCCACCTGTGTACTCAAGAGGCACGCAGATCGTGTGTCATCGTAAACACCGGCGAATTTCGACAGTCTGATCGCGGTTCGCGGTTTGTTATGATCAGGGTTGCCAACTATTATTTTCAAAAATCAGGGAAAATGAAAATAAAAATCAGGATAAATCAGGATAGGTCATTTTGGTATGTCCGGAAAGTCTGTGCCGATTTTTAGGAGAACAAAGACAACGTTTTTTTGACAGACATACATTTATTCATACAATCATACATACAATCTTTCGCCATGTTTCATATAGTTTTAAAATTCTATCTTACCAGATCATGTTCACTTTCTCGTCAAAAACTGTTCGAGGTATGTTTTATGCTGTCCAAAGAATCGAAATTCTTGCCCTGAGAGTGAGAGTGTAATAACCGGTTGGTTTGAGAGCTGATGATATAGCATTTCCTCCCGTGACTCAAAAATAATTTATTGTGTAATTTATCGAGACATGCAGTTTGGCGTTGGCCTGATGAAAAAGCGACGTCTATCACGTAGACGATTTGTTTCAAAACGACATTTTCGTTACATTTATATATCGAGCCGCAGATTGAAGTACAATCCATTGAAGGCGTTTCATTCAAATTTTGTGGAACCCACATATGGTCTCGAAATACGTAAACAAGCTTCAGCAGATGCTCATCAACGGTGGATTTAGATATCTGTATTGAATTTGTTAATTCATTTGGCGTATACTGAGGATTACTCTTGATTAACATCTCGGTTTATTCATCATCAACGGCGGCCGAATTTGCTGCGAAAACATAAGGGAACCTTTATCTTCTTTTTTTCAGTTCTACATAATTCTTAGTGGCTAATATTCTTTCCATTATTTCCGACCCAGTCTATTAATAATCTTTGTTTTATACCTCAGCAAACTTTCACTTGTCCTTTTTATGCATTTCCTTGACATAAGAAAGAAAAAAATATCGCGCAAAAATATCCTCAATTTTCATTCATTCAATTGGCGTAGACGATTTCATTTTCTGTCATTCTGTCATGAAGCGAAAAACATAATGGATT
Organism: Toxorhynchites rutilus septentrionalis; assembly: GCF_029784135.1. Classification (NCBI taxonomy): domain Eukaryota; kingdom Metazoa; phylum Arthropoda; class Insecta; order Diptera; family Culicidae; genus Toxorhynchites; species Toxorhynchites rutilus. Next base: position 141,411,663 of record NC_073746.1, on the reverse strand, counting down.
TACAGATGGATTAAACGCACTACGTTTTTTAAGCATTCAAATAAATATTATTACGTAATAACGAAATAAAGAGCAATCACTATACGAGGGAGAACCATGGTTTTTAATGTAGGCTATTCTGACAGCTCTCATTTCCAACCAGTAATTTTTTGACAGAAATCCCGGTATACATCATACGGATCCTTTTCATTGTGATAAAATAAAAAACTAAAAAATCAGGAAAAATCAGGATCATTTCAGAAAAATCAGGCAAAATCGAGTGTTTGTCAGGATGTCAGGATACGAGCCAAAAAATCTGGGGAATCCTGAAAAATCAGGAAGGTTGGCATCTCTGGTTATGATAGTGTACAGGCGGCAACAGTAGAGGAAAAACGAGCCGTAAAATAACGCGATGGAGTGGGTGATCAAGTGCAATGCCAAACGAGAGACCGTGCCTCGTGGGAGGGTTTCGTTTCAACAACGCGTGTCAATGTGAGATCATTAATTAGAAATTATGTTGCAGTGGAATGAGAGGAAAATACTAATGAAAAAACGAGTTTACGTGACGTAACTCTAGCCATACTTTTATTACTCCTGTCATCATCATCAATTAGTGGAAAGTGGATTAATGTGGAAGGTCATTTCTATTCAACCACTAAAGTGATGAATACTGAATAATATATGTTGAAGAAATGTTGATTACACTTGAAAGGTCAATTACAACTCATAATGATTTAGAGCTAAATTCATTTTTGATGTTTTCTTCAACTTCAATCCTCTGTAATGTTATCATGGTGCATTTCATATTGCGATGCATAGGACAGGCTGATCCTAAACCGGAAGCATAGATGTATATTGATAATCCACAGTGTATTTGACTTGATTTTATTGACGAACTACATTACGTTTACTTTACATCTATTAACTAATAAACTATTACTACAGAACATTTGAAGATTTAAAATATGACTTGGTCCAACTGCATTGCTGGACGATTGGCGGTACAATGGTTTCAAAAATATCTCCTCTTACAATAAAACTATAGATTTTAGGATACCCCTTTCTTGCGAACATTTAAATTGAACTCCGAAAAATCTAGTACAGGTCGGACTCGATTATCCGGAGTATTGTTTTTTTTTCAGTCCGGATAATCGAGTCATAAAAAACGAATTTTCTCTCGGTAAACGTAATATAATTATGATTTGCACTTATTTATTAAACGGTTTTATCTAGGTTGACCCGTTTGTATGTTTGTGACTTTCTAACTTTGTAATTTTGTTACTTTGTCTGTAGCGCTATTTCACATTAACAGAAATTTAACACCCTTCCTGTTGACCATTTGACCTGGAATTTGAAACACATCTTTATCTCTGGTACCATTATAAAACTGCGTATTCCATGATATTGAAAATTAATAATGGCGGCCACTACAAAATGGCGGATTATGTACATATTTTCTCAAAATCTCATCAATATGGGTTTTTCCAAAACCCCATCAATAGGGGTATAAAATGAAAGGGCTTGACAAGTAGAACACAATTATTTATGGAAAAATGTAAATCAAAGATGGCGACCGCTACAAAATGATGGATTACATATTCTCTCAGAACCCCATCAATATGTATATCAAATGAAAGGGATTAACTAGTAGAACACATGAAAAATGTAAATGTGAGCACATGAAAAAAAAATCCATGAAATGTAAATGTGAACACATGAAAAATGTAAATCCAAGATGGCGGCCGCTACAAAATGGAGAATTACACATTTTCTCAGAACCCCATCAATATGTATATCAAATGAAAGGGATTGACTAGTAGAGCAGTTATTTATGAAAAATGCTAATCCAAAATGGCCGCCACCACAAAATTGTGCCATATATATTTTTTTTTGCTAAACTTCATCAATATGGGTATCAAAAGAAAGTTCTCGACTAGTAGAACATGAAATGAAAATCCAATTCCAAGATGACCGCAGTCCCCAAACAACTAATAAAAGTTTTTAAATGGTTTCATTGTAGTGGCTGCCATCTTGGATTTGCATTTTTATAAATAACTGCATTCTTCTAGTCAAGCCCTTCCATTTGATACCCATATTAGCTATTAAATATGGAATTATTATACAAATTATTCAAAATTTCCGAAAATCTTGAAAACTTGAAAAAAAACTTGAAACACTTACAAAACTACTAGGAATGTTCTTTTTATATTAAATATAGCTTATATATTATTAAATATTTGCTATTAAATATGGAATTATTATACAAATTATTCAAAATTTCCGAAAATCAAAAATAAAATACTCCGGATAATCGAGTCCAACCTGTACCACAAAAAATCTGCTTGCATTAGTAAGCGTGCACGAAAGAAATACCCAATACAGTGACAGACATTCGTTTAGCCGCACTTGAAAAAAAACTTGAAACACTTACAAAACAACTAGGAATGTTCTTTTTATCGGGATACTTATTTGCTGTAGTGATAGTATATTTAAGTCACTTTTATTGAAAGGACGTGCGTCACAATCACACGAGTTTGCCGAGAAGGACATTCCTCTTCTTGAATGACCAGCTGACAGTCGATTGCAATCCCATAGAGAACCTATGGAGAATCTTGGCCGAGAAGGTCTATGCAAACGGATGACAATTTGACAACATTTCCAGTCTGAAGGCAGTAATTCAGGAATGTTGGGCTATAATCAATATGCCAACACTTTAAAAGCTGTCTGACTCGATGCCAAATCGAGTTTTCAAGGTGATCCGAAATGGAGGTGGACATACTAAATATTAGCTACCGATTGGACTCGAAATTTACCGCATAAATTTTCTTTTATTGAAATTTTAGGATGCGGCTTAAACGAACCCTGATTCCACATATTTGAATTACTTAGAAAACAAAAAGTGAATTTATACTTTTTTTTAGAATGAATTCGATGAAAATAAACAATAATCGTTTTTTATGAGCAAAACTGTACAAAGACTTATTTCTAAAAATATTGAGGAAAAATAGGCTAAACGAATGTCTACCACTGTAGAAATCCTCACAGAGTGGATACCGTTCACAGCTCTTGAATCCCTTAAAATTCGAATTTCGATGAAACTTTTATTTCAAATTAAAGTTTGGTTTATGCCATTATGTGTGAAATACAACATCATTCAAATGTCCACCTAGGGCTTCCTCGCACACCTTGATCCGGAACAGGTAATTTTCGATGACTTTTCGGCACATATGGGGCGGTATCTCGGTCATAACTTCACGAATGTTGTTTTTCAAATGTTCAAGAGTTTGCGGAGAGTTGGCATAGGCACGGTCTTTCGCATAACCCCACAAAAAAAGTCTAGCGGGTTCAAATCGCATGATCCACAATTGGCATCACCAAAACGCGAAATTATGCGTCCCTCAAATTTCGTTCGCAATATGGCCATGTTCGGTCGTGTTGTGTGGCTCGTGGCGCCGTCCTGCTGAAGCCACATGTCATCCGTATCCATATCTTCAATTTGTGGCAAAAAAAAATCGGTTAACATGCGGCCATAGCGCTCACCATTCACAGTTACCGTCTCGCCGTCCTCATTTTCAAATAAATACGACCCGATGACTCTACCAGACCATAATGCGCACCAAACAGTGACTTTTGGCGGATGCAATGGCCTCTCAACAATCACGTGTGGATTTTCTGAGCCCCATATACGGAAATTTTGGGTGTTCACATAGCCAACGAGCTCGAAATGTGCCTCATCGTTGAAGAAAATTTGATGCGAAAATTCAGCATTTTGCTGCTGTTGTTGGTTCACCCAATCGACGTATGCCCGACCAATTCCATGGTCACCACGCTCTAATTTTTGTACCAGTTGGACTTTATATGGATGTAGGTACAAGTCCAAATGCAAAATTCGCCACAATGATGTGTTTGACAAGCCCAATTGCTGAGCACGCCGTGGAATCGAAACATTCGGGTCATCCTCCACACTGGCAGCAACAGCAGCAATATTTTCGGCCGAACGCACATTACGATGATGCACAGATCTCACAATATCCGCTACGGATCCAGTTTGTTCGAATTTACGCACTACATTAGCGATTGTGTGCTCTGTAGGCCGTCCATGGCGACCAAAATCCGCCCGTAATGCTCGAAAATCATTTGCCGGTTTTTCATCATTTTTATAGTGGAATTTAACAAAATTAACACGTTGTGCGATGCTAAAACGATCCATATTGTAAAATGGCAGACATTCAACTAACGATATGACGCTTTGGTTGACAGCTATGCCAAACGGTTGTCAGCGCAGGGCTGTATACTTTCGGAAGCCCGAAATGGAAAACCCTGTACTTAAGCTCATTTGCATTAATTTATTTTGAATTGGTCACACGTGCTAGTGATATTTGCAAACAGCAGCACCGACCCCCCATTTCGAAAGTATTTGCATCTCTGTTGCCACCACATATCTAGATAACGGCAACTGTTGCAGCAACGCACATTATAGAAAGTTCGATCCAGCCAAGAAAACGACTACTTCTGTGTGATCATTTTGTTTGCAGTTATGTCTATATAAGTGTGCATGTATGCACAAACAAAAGTTTGCAAAAATTAGTGGTGAAATCTTTCTCTCTCTCTCCGCAATGTGGTTTAGCGCGATTATCATTACATCGCCGATAGATATCTCGTTTCACGAGTGTTTGTGTGGCCATAAGCGTGGATTACCCATTTCCCGGTGGCAGCGGTCTACAGCACGCGTATCGATGTTTGTGCGAATCTGAGAGAGAAAGAAAATGTGGCAGAGATTGGGTGCAAGTTGCGAATTTTGGGAAGTCATTCAACTTTTGTCACGTTCCGCGTTTTTTTCTTCTTTGCGCTTGGCGGCGGCTGAGTTACGCGCCGTTGTCGTCGTCAAGCCGGAATACGTGGGATTGGGGTGGGCAAGCCAACATCGGCAGCGAAATGCATGGTTCGCTCGAACCTGGTTGGGAAGAAGAAGGTTGGAAAGCACACATTGCTTAATGAATTTTGGCATTCGAATTGGCGCGGGAAACTGCGATCCTTGTGTGATATTTATGGTGCGATGGTTTTGTGTGTAATGTAAATCAGTCTGGGTCATTATTCCGGCTCAGAACTTGAATGGATACTCAGAGAGACGTAAACAAACGCTACCATTTCGCAGCGGTTTTGATCTTTACAGTAGTTGAATCTCTGCTGCCGCTGCTATGGACAGCGATTGGTATATTTTGACTTTGAAATCGAAGTTTAGGCATATATTTTTAGATTTTAGTTTTTTTTGTAGATTTATGGCTTTCAAAATATTCGTAATTTGAAGATTTTCATTTTTTTTTCAATTTGATTCAGTTTGTTTTCCGAATTTTAACATTTTAATTTTTTTTTCCAGATTTTAAAGATTTTCAATTATTTTGTATTCAGAATCCAGATTTACGATTATTTAGGTTTTGTTGTTTTTTTTATTTATTTTATGTTTTTTCTGATTTATTTCTGATTATTAATTTTTCAGATTTTATCTAACTCAGATTATTAGTTATTTTTAGTTTTTTTTTTTCAAACTGGATTATTATTTTTTTCAGATTCCAGTTTTCTTTTCAAATTTTTCAATTTTTTGACGTGGGACGTCTATCCTTTCAATAAAAGGATCTATTTGAAAGTTTTGGGTGGAAAAAGTTAGAGATTTTGAACGTTAATATCTCTTCAATTAATAGATGGATTTTGATTCCGAATACACGTATGTATATGTATGTATAGTCATGTTTTTCGGGTTGCAGTTTTTTAGAATTTTTTTATATTTCGAATTTCTAAGATTTTCTAGATATTTAGTTGTTTCTGATTCCCAGGTTTTGCTGTTTTTCTCTTTCTACCAGATTTTTATTTTTTTTTAAATGTTCAATACTCTACGTTTTTAGGACTACCAGTTTACCAGTGTTTATTTAATTTAAATTTTTTCTTTTTTGAGAATTTAACTTTTTTTTATCTTAGATTGTCAGTCTTTCGGGCTTTTACTTCGATTTAAAAATTTAAAAAAATTTAAAAATTAAAATTAAATTTCCAATATTTTAGATTTTAGATTTCCTGTTTTTCAGTTTTATTAGATTTTAAATTAATTTTTTTTTTAATGTTCAGTTTTCAAAATTTTGTAGATTTCATGTTTTTGTACAAAATTTCATGTCTTTGAATTGTATTTTTTAGTATTTTTTTCAGATTTTGGGTAATTCGGTTTTTAAAGATTGGATTTTCCAGGATTTTCGCCAGTTTTTTTGTAATTCTCACTGTTTTTCGCTTTTAATTCTTTCAGTTTCTGAATTTTGGTTTTTGGATTTAAAGTTTTTTTTCCGATTTTTATTTTTTCGGGTTTCAGATTTCTAGCCGTTTTGATTTTTGTCATTTTTTTTAAAATTATAGACTTTTGCTGGTTTTTTTATTTAGTTTTGTCAGATTTTAGATTTTCATATTTTCAGTTTCTTCGGAATTAAACTTCTTTCTCTGATTTTTATTTTTAATGAGATTTCCGATTTTCAGTCCTTTTGTTTTTCCAGAATTTTTTTTTGCATATTTGCATATTTGCTGTTCATTCCGGATATAAATTTTCCAGTTCTCAGTTTTCAGATTTCAGGTATTCAGTTTATATTGATTTTTTTCTGTTTCTGAAGTATTTTTCTATTTTAATATTTATTTACTAAAGAAATCATATTTTTTATTCTGAAATTTGTGTTCATTTGAAGAAATTTCTTGGGTTAGATTTCTTCCTTCAAATTTTTATTGATTTTCATATTTTCGTTTATTTTAAGATTTTTTGAAATTTTTGAGATTCTGCGATTTTGTTCCCATCTAGAGATTATTTTTAATAATATATTTTTATGGTTTAGATACCTTTTTGCATAGTTTTGTTGATTCTGAGTTTTTTCATTGATTTGTCGATCTTAAGTCTTGAAATCAGACAGACACTAATCTGATTTTAAAACTTTTTGTTTATTTTGAGATTCTCTGATTCTAAAATTTTAGGTAATTTACATTTTTTGTATTAAAATCATTATTTTTTTACTCAGAATTTCTTGAAATTTAGAGATTTGAGTTTGTTTTATGTTTTTTTTTTCATTTAGAGGTCTTCATTGATTTTTTCTAGCTTTTTTTTTGT